>NC_060150.1:30613807-30616264 GCF_021292245.1 Micropterus dolomieu | reverse complement strand
GTTTTAAAAGGTAAAATTCCTTTAAATAAGACACAGTATCAAAAATTTAAAAAGAAGAAGGCGGGGATTAGACTGCTCGCCAATAAAAAGGTTTGCGCTTCAAAGAAAAAGAAGACGTTGCTTAAACAGTCTGGCGGTTTTCTTCTCCCCTCCTGAGTAACGCTGTGCCTTTTATAACGAGTCTTATTGGTTCAAGACAAACTTAGATGACTATGGAGTATGCACAAAAAATGTTTCTCGTACCTAAACAACAGCTTGATATTTTAAGAAGACCTCCGGCACACAAGTCTATTTGAGAAACTGTTGAAAATGACCTGGATCGAACTATAAAAGACATTCTGGATCAAAAGACTGAAGATCTTCATGAAAAAGCAAAAACATATTCCATCCCATTGCAGAGATTTCTCACTATGGTAAAACAAGGAGAAAAAGACCAGAACACACTAACTTTGTCAATGCCGTCAACAGGTAAAAAGAAAAATTGACGAGATTAAGAGAAAGACTTTTGGAGAATCTTCTCCTCTTATTACTGGATCATCATCTACACCTCTTGTTACCAGAGGACATCAATTAGTAAACAATGAAACAAGTCCATTTATATCTCCTAAAATGCGATTGAGTGATTGGATAACATTTTAATTGTATATCGTTATCGGTTTTAAATAAATACATAGAGACATAACTTTATCATTTCAAAGTGTTTTTATTTATATCACCATAATAATAATAACAAAAAACATTGTTGTACACATTTCAAATCATTTTGATGATGAATGGCACACAACTTTAATATTATTATACACATTTAAAAGAATCTGATACTTGGACACACTGGTTACATTCTGCATAATTATTTTGACCAAATACAACTGAGGGTCGTATTTTTTTCACAAATTTGCACACCATAAAATCATTGCATGACCATTTAATACTATATTTAGTCATTACATTGTCATAAGATAACCCTCTATCCATATGGTAAAGAAAAAACACACAATGCTGACCGCACACTACAGAATCCACATCTTGCACTTGTCTAACAGAATGTTGCATGGACTTATAATTACTGTTAAGAAAGACAGAAAAGGATTCAGGAAAATGTGGGTTTACCGGAGAGTTCCCAAAACTGTCAAAGAATGATCCCACACCATGCTTGTCAATATAGATAGCGACCCAGTGTTGTATCTGTATCTTAATAACTGTTTTAGGAAGCTGGTCACTAGCAAATACTCCAAGAAAGACGCCTTGCTTCACTACCTTATCAAGTACTTTTGACAGTTCTATCGTATTCACACACGTTTGTCAAAGTTAGAAAAAGTCAATGAGAACCTGTCTTCTTGATGATATCTCACTTATAGAATCATGTGTGGCGTAAATAACTGCATTTATTGTGCGTTGAAGCGGATTTCTAAAACGAGCCTCTAATCTAACGCTACAGTTTTTAATGAGCGACATATGGTCTCCGCATCCTTCATCAGGGCTCAGGTTAAAACAGAACAGACTATATCCATTACAAAACTCGTCGCGGGTTATGGCCATAGCATTGTTTTTAAGATACGTTCCAGTTCCAGGGTTTTGAAGGATATTGTTGGCCGTCAACATATAAACATAAAAACTCTATATCATAATGGTTAAATGTAAATTATGAGTCGGTCCCCCAACGATATGTCGAGCTGTGAAAATATTGTACATCCAGGGTAGTTGGTAAAGCCCACTTCGTCTGCTTGTTCCAAGTTTCCGCCATTAGCTTTGGTGATTTTTACGCACGTGTACAGAAACATATTGTTTAGATCCAGGTAGTCCTCTGTACTAGCTGGAATGAAAAATTCAAGGGGTGCAGAGTCTGATATTACTGCTAGAGGAGGGAATTCGACATAGATGCATTTCTTAATACTTGTTTGTGTTAACGGCACCATAAACAGGTCTAGCTCCGACTTGACGCACTCTTGTGACAGGCTATGTACCAACGACATTCTTGTTAGAAAATATCTCTTGACTTCTGATGTTTTGTCGACTTGCTTCTCCTTGCTTGCTTATTTTTTCTAGTCTTAGTATGGGCCTTCTTATTTGTTGTTCGGCTACGCCTCTTGGGTGGGGAACTCCCTCTTTTCCCAGGAGGTCGTTTTATTGGTCGGGGGGCCACGGCTTCTATACCTGACCCCTCTTGACGTCTGTTCATGACGTTAGTAATAACATCCGTAGCTATGTTTTTAGCAGCTGTCTTTAAATGAGGGGCAACAAATGTTAATCCTTTCTTGAATAAGGGGAATGCTAATCTAAACAAACCCCTAAAGATACCCCCTAACCCTGCACCATACTGAGCACCGAGCCCGATGTATCCTGGTAAATCACCTCCCGCTTGGGCTGTATAATATGCAATGTACTTGTCCGTATTGTGAGCATATGGATGGTACATGTTTGCTCCTTGTCTAATACTGATATTTTACCGTACGTAAA
>NC_060150.1:30600533-30613787 GCF_021292245.1 Micropterus dolomieu | reverse complement strand
CTCCGCATCCTTCATCAGGGCTCAGGTTAAAACAGAACAGACTATATCCATTACAAAACTCGTCGCGGGTTATGGCCATAGCATTGTTTTTAAGATACGTTCCAGTTCCAGGGTTTTGAAGGATATTGTTGGCCGTCAACATATAAACATAAAAACTCTATATCATAATGGTTAAATGTAAATTATGAGTCGGTCCCCCAACGATATGTCGAGCTGTGAAAATATTGTACATCCAGGGTAGTTGGTAAAGCCCACTTCGTCTGCTTGTTCCAAGTTTCCGCCATTAGCTTTGGTGATTTTTACGCACGTGTACAGAAACATATTGTTTAGATCCAGGTAGTCCTCTGTACTAGCTGGAATGAAAAATTCAAGGGGTGCAGAGTCTGATATTACTGCTAGAGGAGGGAATTCGACATAGATGCATTTCTTAATACTTGTTTGTGTTAACGGCACCATAAACAGGTCTAGCTCCGACTTGACGCACTCTTGTGACAGGCTATGTACCAACGACATTCTTTCATAATCTAAACAAACCCCTAAAGATACCCCCTAACCCTGCACCATACTGAGCACCGAGCCCGATGTATCCTGGTAAATCACCTCCCCTTTGGGCTGTATAATATGCAATGTACTTGTCCGTATTGTGAGCATATGGATGGTACATGTTTGCTCCTTGTCTAATACTGATATTTTACCGTACGTAAAAAGGATATGTTGATTCTGATCTGACTTGAGAGAAATATCAATACTATCAATGTGTGTTTTGCAGAGCCTCAGGTAGTGTGGTCTGTCATAAGTATTTGTGATCATACGGTTGTTCGGCTAATATATGTACTATTCTTAAAAGAGGGATGTAACTATCCTCTACTGTTTGATGATCAACAATATCGGTATAAACAAATGTATTATACATCCCTACGTTAACATCGGCAGGATGTGGCGCAAAAAATGGCATCTGTGTCAACACTGTGTTTGTTCGTGGCTGAGATCTAAACATTGCAATTCCCTCGTGAGTTTTAAAAGCCGCTTCGGGGATTAATAACAACATTTGTGCAAGTTTTCCTTGAAACGTTAATGCTTACTCTGTTGGTAATGTGGTTGTAATCAAGCTCAATGTGACCCATGTCGTTTTCAGATAAACAACTGTCTAGTTCAGCTATCATCTGTGACATTGTTGTATAGAATCCCTGTGTTGCTGATAGAACTATCCCTTTGTTGGATTTTTTATCAAACACAACAAATTTTGAGTCTTCTGATGAAAACAATTTCCATGTTTTTGGATATTGTATTTCTTTCAAACCCACCTCATATGCTGATTTAAAGTGTAAAGGCTTGGATAGTTTCGTTCTAAAGTTTGCTATTGTATTGCTCGGGTAAAATAATGCAGACGAGTTGCTGGGCAGGGTGACAACAAAATCCTCTGTATCCATTTATGTGTGTTTGTAATCTGCTAAGGTAGCTGAATGACCTGTTTTTCCAAAATCCACGAGTTAAATTTACCTGGCCATCCGACCCATTTGACTAACACCATGTCCCGGCCTTGTCTTTTCTTTCTAGATAAAATCTTTTCTATTTTAAATGTTTTGTTTTTATCTATAATAACTTTTTTTACATCTCTTGCTCATAAAATGTCCCCTGTAATATTTCGCCGTCATAGTCTTTTAACCTGTAAACAGGAGGGTCCCTTGACACGTATTCCTTTACAGTGAAATTTTCAGTATAATTTTGCTCATATCCTTTTTTAAAAGGGCCATGTAGTTTAGAAATTCTTACAATATCGCCCACCTCATATTTAAAATGAATTACTCTTTTATCTTTTGTTTTATACAAGTTGTTAAATACAATATCTTCATTGTCTTTTGTTACATCAATCGGTTTTATTTTAATACTACGACGATAACTATGATTGTAGGAGGTGACTAAATCCTGCAATATGTCTACGTATCGTTTAGAATTATTGGCTGTTAAATAACGCCACATTTTAGATTTCAGAGTCTTGTTAAAGCGCTCTACTACAGATGCCTTAGTCTCATTTGATGTAGTAAAGTGTACGATACAATTAATTTTCATTAACGCCTCAAAATCTTTGTTTAGGAACTCTTTTCCCTCGTCTGTTTGAATTTTATGCGGTATTCTACCTTCAGCTAAGATATCTTTAAAGGACATTGTGACGCATTTACCTTACTCTTATTTTTTAAACAACGCACCCATACGTATTTTGAAAACAAATCTATACACGTTAATAAATAGCGTACCCCATCGTTTTCAGTAGAATAAGCGGTAATGTCAACTAGATCTAGCTAGAATTGCCAATTTATTGAATTCACTAAAACCTTGTTTCTCTTAAAATGCACCGGAGCCGTCTTGTGTAGAGTATAGGCATCTTGCTTCATGAGCCAGTTTTCTACGTCTGAATCTGCGTACCAAACTCCAGTAGTGTCAAATAGGGCCTTTTTAAGTTTTGCTTGCCTCCGTAACCCCCTGCATTTTCTGTCGCATAGTATACAGTATATAGTCCTCATCACCTCCTCCATGATCTTTGTTACCAAGATTGACGCTTCAACATCTGTGTTTTATTTCCAACAACATATGCAACATATCCGTCAGCAATGAATACAAGTATACACTTTTCAAAAATCAGTACAAGCACCTATGTTTTTACAAACCAAAGATTCAGTTAAGCAATACATCACATCAGCAACATCGACAAGTTGTTTTCTGGTTAGCATTAAAACACACAAATCAATGCTAAAAGTACAAAAACAAAACACATGACCTGTATGAAAATCATTATCTTTCATAGGAAAAACATTTGCTATATCGAGTAGAGTAGATTTCACATCTGCATATTTATCCGCTGTCATTTCCACCATGGTACGCCATCCAGAGGTCATTCGTCTAACCCATTCTGTCTGTTTGTCAAATCTAGAACAACATAGTGTCCTATCTGTGTCACATATCGCATTGTTAGCAGCTTCACACAACAGTGTTCTCATCTTATACACGATGTATCTCTTTTTGACATGGTTTAGTAGACTAGACACATTCCCCATTGTTTTTTAGTGTTGTTCCCCCTTCCAGATGTCCAGAGATTCCTTAACTACTGTGTTCACACTGTCCTCCACTCTAACTACCCGTTTAAGCGAAGCAATGAGAAAAGGGTTCATCAGCCAAATCTGTAGAGCAGCTGCTGCAATGTCTCGAATACTGCATTCACATATTGGCACCAACCCAAGACCACGTAGGACGTACTTTTGAGCATCAGCAAAATTTTTGTTAAAAAGTTTCTACGTAATTTCTCTCTTATGTCCTTTAATATAAAAGAAGGGTAGCGTGTCAATGCATGTGAGAGGTTGTTTTCTGCACCATTTGTCTGTATATGCACAGTACACACATGTTTGTAAAGCTTTTTGCTGCAGTATATCATATAAATAATAAGCTACGGTTACCTGTATAATACTGCTAGCAGTAGTGTTAGGAGATGTGTCCTTGTCGCAACAATCCAGAGTGTCCAAACAGGCACCCTTAAAAGGCTTGGCCCTGCTCTTGTCCTCTTCTGCTTTTTCCCCAGTTCTTTGCCATAGTCATCCACCCATGAGTTATCATCATCCTGGAGTAATGGAAAATATTTAGGGCTGCTTGATAGATCCTCACCCGCTGCACATGTCCTCGTACCTGCACAAAACATTTTAATTAGAACAATGTCACCGTCAGCCCCGTCGTGGAGGTCTTTGAGGTTGTCTGTGGTGTTGTTTGTTGTTCATCTTGCTTGTCCTCAGGACCAAAAAGTTTTCTTTTGATCCCTAACATAAGGTTTATACCATCTGAATAATTTATCAATGTGTGAGAAGATTTCAAGGGTTCTATCCCATTCACGATCTAAAAAAGGATTCTGGGTCGTAGACTTCAAGGTCTCTCCTGGCACAGACCCGCACCATTGTGTGGTATTGACTCCTTTTGAAGCACTCATATCTTTACAGACTTTGTTTCTGAAGTAATTCCAGTCTTTGGCTGAAAAACTAATGTGCGGTGTTCTTTCACAAAGAAAAATTTCATCAAGCTCTCTTGTGTAAAGATGAACTGATCCATGCTCAAACAAGAATACTGACATTGTAAAATCTTCCACCGCCCATTCAAACTGAGGCGCCCAAGCCTTTCGGTCCAGAAAATCAGCCAATGTTGTTGGGGGAGTCTTCTTTCTGGGAGCCATACACAACAGGATCTATAATTATACGTCATTTTGGAGTCATTACTCTTAATTGATTACCTGCGACGTCCATGATTGTGATGCTGCAAAGATGGCGCTGTTGTTCTGCACAAACATAGCTCTTTCCGATACAGATTTACCCAAAAAATCGTTCAGTCACACTGCTCCACGCTCTTGGTCAGATGTAAGTCAAAAAACTAGCCCGCTATATATATACAACCGATTGCTAAAGCCACTCCCAAACATTGGCTTTTAGAGGATAACACTGGACATCCCATATACACAAACCCCCCTTTTCACACCCGTCTTCACCTTTTGGTGATCGACCCCCACCACCGCTAATAGAGAATGGCCAGACACGCCCTAATACACACACCCATTTTCACACACCCCATGTCTTTGTTGTTCAACCTTGCTATGACCCCAATCTTTTTTTTTCTTTTTTTTATTAATACATTTATTTTTTAATTAAATTAAATTTTTTTAATAAATTTTTTAAAATAATTTTTAATTAATTTTTTGATTAATCCAAATTTATTCACGTGCACAACTGTTGTTTGCTGGCCTTTATTTACTACTAACAGTCAATGTTCCTATGACCAAAAGCACTCCCATGGTTTACAGGCCACAGCTTGAGAACAAAAGATCCTACAGGGCTGTAGATTGATATCCTGCATGTCTGTAGCTCCTATGGGTCGCCAGCAGAGGTAGATAAAGACTGCCTCCGCCAAAGCAAACTCTTCTCTACTTCAATCTGATGACGAAAGGAAACTTATTAGCTCAGCCGACCTCACCAAGATGGCGGTCCACCAGACGGTCTCTGTTGACACAAAAAACTGCTGTCATAGAGCCCTGCGTGGGCCTCAAATCTAGGCCCTAGCCCTCCTTCCCATTACACAGCTTACTGTTGCAGCTAATAAAACTGTTCTGTTATGTTTTTAATGGAATTAAATGTTTTAAATTAAAGTGTACATTTAAACTGGACCCAAAAGCACAACACAGCCAGATAACCGTTTATTGTAGAAAATAAACAAATTCAGTTCACAGGAGATGATCCAGGTCCAGACAGGGAAAACGGAGCGATGTGGTTTGGCTGAAGCAGTGATTGGGGAGCAGGTGGGCAAGGAGGCAGGCTGGTCCAGGTAGTCTCTGAGACGAGGGAGAATACACAAAGGTTAGTTGACACAAGGAAAAGTCACAAAACACAAGTTAACAAGCCAAGGTGTGTACTACTGGAGATACACAGATGATCTGGCAAATACTAGCATGCTGAACCGGATTGATTTGAGGCGGTTGATTAGAAATGAGATGCAGGTGTGTAGAGACCCAGAGTGCAGGAGCCAGGGAGGAAAGCCATGCCCACCTGCAAACCAAGCAGACTCACAGGCAAAAACAGACAGAGAGGCACAATAGGGTGGAAGAAACAGCAGAGAACAAAAGGTAAACAGAGGATAGGGTCCACCAGGTATAACATTATATGGCTATATTTTGTTTAGTTTCTTTATTAAGTTAATTTAGAAAAATGGAGCATATTTTCTGTTTAAAGTTTTTGTTTTTTAAAGTGATGACCAAGCAAGCGGCCAGCGGCCAACAGTGAGTTGAGCCTCTCAAATCAACACTTGACTTGCCTACAATATAATCCATAGATATAAAACACTTCAAACATATTACATTGTCAGTTAAAGTGTTTATTATAGCTTGTAAGAAGGCATTTTTGACAGGCGGAGGCAGGCTGCTCTTATATTTGCCATATTTTTGCAGCCTACAATATAAACAAATAGGCTAATAATAAAACAAGTACATGCAGGTCACTTTGCAGTCCATGCACCCGACATGCTGGTGTATGGACTGCATAAATTACACAGCTGCTGGTTTTGGCCAGATGGGCGCACACACTATTTTCCATCAGCGCGGAGCACATTCCTGGCATACAAAACAGAGGGGTGGCCATCATGTCAAGGGGGTTGATTCCCCATTCCTGGACCGTGTGTAGCAGGTCTGTCGACGATCTGGGTCTCCCAAGCCGGAGGGGTGATCAGGTGCTATCTGAAGAGGGGCAGTACTTAGAAGACAGGTCTCTAGCAGGATGTGGTATGCACCATCAAGTGAGCGAGCGCTGCGTCCACTCGGTTTTCGTATACCCCAAATTGGATTGCGTTCCAGGTCTGGACACTGTGGCCTGCCTCCTGCCCTGTGTGCTTTTGTTCCTCCATCTTCTAATGCACAGAGAGTTGTTTTTCAATATGTTAAAACCTATGCTGCTGCCATTTCCTCCTGCCACTAAGGTTTCAGTGACAGGACAGTGTTAGCTCAACTGTTGTTGAAGCGTTTCCTGGAGGGCGTGCGCATGGCCTCCTTACAGGTCAGAGGAGGAAGCTGCGTTCCATCTCCTCTGTCTGGTGCACCCACTGTTTTTTGACTTTTAGTTTTAAGTTTTTAGTTCTTTTAGTTCTGACCCATAATCCCTCCATAGTCCCTGTGCTCTTTTGTCCACTTTTATCTGTCTCCCGGGTCACGACTCACTCTGTAGTGAGTGTTCGTGTAGTGCGCATCCCCCTTGTTGGATAGCGCGGGGGTGCTTGTGTTAACCCTACTCTGTCTACAGCAGTTACAGTGCATTTAACCAAATGTATTAAAATGTATCAAAACATAAATTTAAGTTCGGACCTTGGTGCGGATTTTCAGTTGTGAAAGCCCCCTTATACACAGGGTGAGGCTGTGGTTGTGGCCCATCCCAATGGTGGACGTTGACAAAGCTCTTCAGTGCTGCACATGCGCGTAAGGCATAAACCCACTAGCGATAGCCTTAGACTTTTATACTCATAGAATCTGGAACGTTCATTCAGTCACATTGACCCAGGCTTTTCCCCTATGTATTTATTACTGTGGTCTGTTCTTTTGCCAAACAGCTGCATTCTGCCAGTTTTCTCAGTCAACTGAACAATTGTGCTTTTTGGCAGAACAGTTACAAACAGCTGAAATGTTTACTCTATGGTTAAATCAATGTCACTTTCCAATACAGTTAACTTTCCAGATATCAAAAGATATTTTCTCACATAACTTTAATCATTTAAATTATGGAATCAAAACTTATTTATGGTTTATTGGTTGTTTAGACATACAAGAGTGCAAATGGCCACCACAGCATAAACAGTAGCTAATCTCATTTTATATCACCAAGACAAGTTCAAGGTGCTGCTGACATTTGTCTTTCAGCTGCATTAAACTCACTGCAGAGCACTAACACCTCTCTCTTTGTGCTGTTTAATTTCTACAGGATGCAGTAGAACCAGACTATGTAAACAGAGTGATTGAGATTCAAGCATCATGAAGGAGAAGAGGGAGATGTCATGTTCTCCATAAATGCAAAATGTCTCTTTCGTCTAATTCTTAAATAATGGATGGATGAGTGTAAACATGACTGAGTTTTTAAATTTATAATAAAAAAACAATATACTGTATAGTCATCATTTATCATTTTTATTGTATTGTTTTTATTTGTATTTAGTGCTTCATGTGAGCTTTATCTTTAGTATCTTTTATGTATTCATTTATTGTTTTACTGTACAGCACTTTGTGTCCACTTGGATTGTAAAGTGCTCTATAAATAAATTTTGATTGATTGATCATTAGTTTGTATAAGATTCTTCTGGTAATTATTGTAATTTGACTGAACTGTGTTTTCTTTGTCTTTAGAAATATAAAGAGAAATAAAGTATTTCAATGTGTTTAAGGCTTCAAAGTCTGTTTTCCGTTATGTAATAAAAAAATAATTGAGTGTTTTTGTGAAGCAGTTTATTTGCCTTTTGACTGTTTCCTTTTGTGGGGTTAATTGATAACTTATCTGTTATAAGTAAATAGTTATTTCAATCATGTGAAAAGCTTGTGAGTATGCAGGGCAAAGAAAGTAGCCTGCAACATGTTTCCTACTTTCCCTTGAAAGCATTTCATAACTCAGCTGCTGAATGATCCATACATGTACTTACAGTGGCAGACATTATAAACATTATAGCAAGTCCTTCAAGAGAACAAAACATTCATTACAAGACACATCGAATGTATATCTCTGTGTAAAAGAGAAGTGGTTGAGGGTAAACTGAGGATGTCGGTTAAGAGTGCTTAAAAGCTTACAGAGGAAGATGGTCAAGTTCCCAAATAATTTTTTTTAAATATGTCAATAAGGACATTGACTAAAGTAAGTAAAAAAGACTATTAAGACATATAATGTTTCTACTTACCTTCTTTATGATTGGACATGAACACTTTTACAGCTGTGTTCTGCAAAAAATGCACAAATCTTCCTTTTTTTTCAAATCTCCTTTATGATGTGCACTTGTTTGTTTGGTGCATGTTGATAAAACCACAACAGAGTCCTCACCTGATCCAGCAGAAGGAGCCTTACCAACTCTGTTTGTTGCCACAATCAGCCGTTTTCTTTTGGGTCTGTAAACTGGCCTGAATGTACTAAACAGAAACTCAGCAGGAGAGGATCATCTGAACCTTTATCCCCTGGAACTGTCCTACATACAATACATTAAGTTCATTTTGTTTTTAATTGTCACTATTAGCATGTAATATCAGCTACAGAAAACATAGAGAATATATGATTGCAGTCAATACAATACTATATTAGTGTATAAACTTAACTAGTTTATACTAAAGCTAGAAAATTATTAATCTAAATAATTAAATCATTTGCACCGTGATGAGTTTAAGATGCAACAACAGCCGACTTCTTCACTGACGGTGCGAGTAAAAATGTAAGTAAGTAAAAATGATAACTTGTATTTCTGCGGTATAGAGGGTATGCGCATGATGTCACAGAACGCAGTTACGGTCACTGAGTGGCAGAAAGACGAGCAGCAGTGTTAGCCTGAATAAGCTAAAACACAAACAACACATCTAAAATGGGAAAGAGCTGGACCACTGGTTCTTTGGTAAGCAGTTAGGATCACTGTTGAGTCCAATTGCCTTTAATATGACCAAATATTCACTTCTTTTACTCCCGGTTTGCTAAACGCAGCCATGGTAACAGTTTTTTTTGCCACTCAGTTCAGCGTGTTCCGGAAGGGGAAGTGACATCGACGCATATCCTCCATTGTGTGTTATCTTGTTTGAATCAACCACACGGCTTGTTTTTATATTAGCAGGGAAGTCATTTACTGGTCTGTCGCAGTTCTGCTGAATTTCCCTGATTTTAAAACTAATTGTTTCTCTGTTTCAGCTGCAGGCTTGTTTGATATAAGGTAAAATGTTATTGCTTTTTATGTTTATACTTATTTAGCTAATTTTTATGAACTCAGCTGAAAAAGACATGATATATTTCATTAGTTGAGTTTTGGTTCAGCAGAAATGAGAAGTTGCTTCAGCAACATTTTATTTGAACTTTAATATGATAAACTCTCGCTGGATCATTTTGATTTTATATTGAAACTGTGCAGCCCTGCAGATATTAATCACTGCTTATAACACAGTATCATCTGGAGTAGAAGAAGCCAGTCAGAAGCACGAAGCTGGCAAGCTACCGTCTTCCTCAAACAAGCTGACGATGTGGATTTGTGGTCAGAACCTGAAAGCTGTTAGTTGAGAGGTAATAGATCCCACAGCAGCTAATGTTAATTGTTATTTTTATATCGTTATTTTATATTATTATTTTATATTGAAACTGTTCAGTGCCATGTTTTCTTATTTAATGACTGAGGTGTGTAAAGCGTTTTACACATGTAGCGTTTGTTTAATAGCTAAAGTTCTATACATGGCTAACCTGTGTGTGAAATAGACGAGGGGGGCATTTGTTCTGTTACTGTACTTTAAGTATTTACATAAGTAGCTATTTATACTAACTGGCCACTTTGTAAGGGAACACCTTCCTAATACCGGGTTGGCTCCTCTTTTTGCCTTCGAAACTTCCTGAGTTCTTCCTGGCATACTTTCATCAAGGTGTTTGAAACATTCCTCAGAGACTTTACAAAGCCTGTACAAATTGTAGCCTCAGTTTCCTGTTCTTAGCTGACAGGAGTGTGGTCTTCTGCTGCTTTAGCCCATCTACTTCAAGGTTCAATGTGTTGTGCGTTGGCTAAAGCCCTGGATGTTTTGACTGTAGCCCTGAATGTAACTCAACAACAACAACAAAAATGTTTTCTGTATTAATATGATGATGATATGATTTTCCATCTCTGATGAAGATTAGTGCCCTCGCCTCATACAGTCCCAGACGGGCTCTGTGTCTGTCAGACGGTCTAAAGGGGGTAGCCTACTACCACATAAGCCACATAAGAGCAATAACGTGTGGTAATGCACAGCAGAGGGGCTCAAAATATTATTCTGCAATCAGAGAACACAGATATGTGGGAGAGATTGTCAATGTGCAGAAAGTTTTGAACCTGAGCAGAAAACCTGCTGAAACACAGAGTTGTTAACGTCCAGCAGTTTATAACTGAATTAAAATTAATTAATTTATCATTGAGGTGAAAAGGTGCCATGTGGACATTTAAAGAGGTTACTTCAGTCGTGCCTGCATGTGTGTTGACTCAGCAGGGATGAAAATAAATGAGAAAAGTGGAAACAGGAGAAACATATCTGAAACCAGGTGAAAACATGATTCTGGCAAAGCCCCCAATGTTTCAAGAGCCTGGAAACGCCCCTGCTCAAAGAGCACATTTCCTGCATTCAACTGCAGATGTCAATGTTTCATTGATTATTTATTTTACTGCGCTGTTGTGTGTGGGAGGCGGTTAAAGTCGACACAACTCAACAACTGAGTCAGGTGGGAAAATACTAAACTTTTCTGTACAGCACTGTGAATGTTTTGCATCTGTTCACAGTGAGTGTACTGTAACATACATGAAAGCACTTGGACTGAACACTAAATGGACAAAAGAGACAAATATCCTTTTGTGACACAACTGCTGTTTGTCCAGTAAAAGCTGGATCATGACTTCAAGTCCAGAGGAAGGTCTACCTCCAGTTCATCATGCCATTTCATGTTTTTACAGAGTCAAACAGGTGAAGAGCTGGCTGTTGAAAACCCAGCAAGTAAAACCGAAGAAAAAGAAGAAGACATCCATTATGGAGAGATCAACTTTTTCAATTCATTATTTAAGTGCCCCCGTGCGTTATAGCGATGAGCCAACAACGCGCCTGACCACAATTTAATAAATTGAGCCAGTTTCACTTTAAAATCACCAGCAAAAGGATCTCTCTTTGATGTGGTCTTCTCTGGTTGGAATTTATTTACTGATTTTACTTCTTACCTACTGGATGAAATGTTCAACCCACCTGCAACATTTTGTGTTTCCAAGTATAAGATGCACAAACTCTTTATAGCAGAGATTAATAAGAAGAAAGTGTCTCGGGAAAACTTTGACTCACTATGATCTAAACAGTCCCATTGTCAGCAGGTCGGATTTGTTCAGCTGGGGATTTGAACCCTCGCTACAGACCAAGTGATTTACTGACAGAGCTACTGGTGTAAGGCTGTTTCTACACACCTTCTCACAACTTGAGGTAGTGACGTCACATGTGCCAAACCTGAATAGTTTAAACTTAAAACGCTTATAACAGTCAAAATGCTGGTGAGAAAATTCAGGAAAAAAATCACACATCATTCTGCTGCATCATTTGATCCAACACTGAGCAAAAAAGAAAATGTTGTCTAACGGTTTGACCAATTGAAAAACCCTTTCATACACTTGATATTGGCCATCTACAGACAGTCTGTGTTGATTTTGGTAGTGTTTAAAGAAAGACTTATGGAGATATAGATGTTAATTGGATTAGCACATTCAGAAAAATAGAGGGTGACTGACTTCTGAATTGACCATAGGTTGCAATAAGATAAACGGTTGTCACATCACATTAGTGGATGTGCTGAAAACATTTGAGCTCTCTAGGACGTACGGATGATTTTCTTAGATTTATTGAAGTTTGGAATGAGAAACATCTAGAAATGTACAGTTCGCCTAGTGGAAGTCACATTATGTCAGCAAAGCTCGGACCAAGCATCTGAACAGACGCGTCAAGTTTGGTAAAATTGTACATAACGACACGAAAGTAGAAGTTTATGAAGAAAAAAACGATTGATGTAGACAAGTGGCAAAAAGTCTCATAATTTGACATTTTTAGAGCAGAGGACCATTGGAGCAAAGATGCAGATGAGTCCAGAGATTAAAATAATGAAACAAGTTTGACTCTATATGAAGCCGTTTTCGAGATGATTGCAAAAATGTAAAGTTGATTGTTGTCTGCTAATTTTGGTGAGATTTTGTCCAGCAGTTTTTGCTGCCCAAACACTTTCAGCGGAGAAAAAGAAGAAAGAAAGAATAATAAGAACAAAAACAATAGCTTCGCTGCTTGGATCACTAAAAATATAATATAATGTAATGCAGGAATCAGTAGCTTGTTTTGTTAGCTTAAGTTACTTTTTTGGGACAATTTGTTTCTATATTTTAATTGCATTGTATGTTTTCTTATTGTGCAAATGAACCTTTCTCTAAGTATTTTCAAAGCATTTCCTGTTGCAAGATATTTTTCAGAACATTTTTAACAAACGCTTCCATTAAGTGATACTAAGTGAAAACATAAAGTGCCATTTCAAAATATCCCCAGCATCAACAGTGTAAATGACATCTATGACGGTGGTGGAAGAAGCTCTCAGATACCAGTACAACAATGTACAAATACTCCATTACAAGTAAAAGTATTGTATTGTGTAAAACTGTAAAAGTGCTTCATTTACAATTGCCATTAGAATTAATACATTTATTACAAAGTACTTATTTTGTCCGAGGAGCAAGTGAATGCACAGTGAGCCACAGTTGGTTGCAATTTGCAACCCTCATCACTAGATGCCACTAAAAATTACACACCGAACCTTTAAAATAGCTCCTAATGTAACTCATCAGAATCAATGACTAAGTTGTATTTTAATATTCGTTAATCACACAGGAATAGTCGGTCAAAGGTGACAATGTTTAAAGGCCAGTGTCTGAACCAACAGCAGTGACCAGGTTAGGGTGAGAAATGGGGAGAGAGAGAGAGAGAGAGAG
>NC_060150.1:30593665-30600433 GCF_021292245.1 Micropterus dolomieu | reverse complement strand
CTGTGTGTGAAATAGACGAGGGGGGCATTTGTTCTGTTACTGTACTTTAAGTATTTACATAAGTAGCTATTTATACTAACTGGCCACTTTGTAAGGGAACACCTTCCTAATACCGGGTTGGCTCCTCTTTTTGCCTTCGAAACTTCCTGAGTTCTTCCTGGCATACTTTCATCAAGGTGTTTGAAACATTCCTCAGAGACTTTACAAAGCCTGTACAAATTGTAGCCTCAGTTTCCTGTTCTTAGCTGACAGGAGTGTGGTCTTCTGCTGCTTTAGCCCATCTACTTCAAGGTTCAATGTGTTGTGCGTTGGCTAAAGCCCTGGATGTTTTGACTGTAGCCCTGAATGTAACTCAACAACAACAACAAAAATGTTTTCTGTATTAATATGATGATGATATGATTTTCCATCTCTGATGAAGATTAGTGCCCTCGCCTCATACAGTCCCAGACGGGCTCTGTGTCTGTCAGACGGTCTAAAGGGGGTAGCCTACTACCACATAAGCCACATAAGAGCAATAACGTGTGGTAATGCACAGCAGAGGGGCTCAAAATATTATTCTGCAATCAGAGAACACAGATATGTGGGAGAGATTGTCAATGTGCAGAAAGTTTTGAACCTGAGCAGAAAACCTGCTGAAACACAGAGTTGTTAACGTCCAGCAGTTTATAACTGAATTAAAATTAATTAATTTATCATTGAGGTGAAAAGGTGCCATGTGGACATTTAAAGAGGTTACTTCAGTCGTGCCTGCATGTGTGTTGACTCAGCAGGGATGAAAATAAATGAGAAAAGTGGAAACAGGAGAAACATATCTGAAACCAGGTGAAAACATGATTCTGGCAAAGCCCCCAATGTTTCAAGAGCCTGGAAACGCCCCTGCTCAAAGAGCACATTTCCTGCATTCAACTGCAGATGTCAATGTTTCATTGATTATTTATTTTACTGCGCTGTTGTGTGTGGGAGGCGGTTAAAGTCGACACAACTCAACAACTGAGTCAGGTGGGAAAATACTAAACTTTTCTGTACAGCACTGTGAATGTTTTGCATCTGTTCACAGTGAGTGTACTGTAACATACATGAAAGCACTTGGACTGAACACTAAATGGACAAAAGAGACAAATATCCTTTTGTGACACAACTGCTGTTTGTCCAGTAAAAGCTGGATCATGACTTCAAGTCCAGAGGAAGGTCTACCTCCAGTTCATCATGCCATTTCATGTTTTTACAGAGTCAAACAGGTGAAGAGCTGGCTGTTGAAAACCCAGCAAGTAAAACCGAAGAAAAAGAAGAAGACATCCATTATGGAGAGATCAACTTTTTCAATTCATTATTTAAGTGCCCCCGTGCGTTATAGCGATGAGCCAACAACGCGCCTGACCACAATTTAATAAATTGAGCCAGTTTCACTTTAAAATCACCAGCAAAAGGATCTCTCTTTGATGTGGTCTTCTCTGGTTGGAATTTATTTACTGATTTTACTTCTTACCTACTGGATGAAATGTTCAACCCACCTGCAACATTTTGTGTTTCCAAGTATAAGATGCACAAACTCTTTATAGCAGAGATTAATAAGAAGAAAGTGTCTCGGGAAAACTTTGACTCACTATGATCTAAACAGTCCCATTGTCAGCAGGTCGGATTTGTTCAGCTGGGGATTTGAACCCTCGCTACAGACCAAGTGATTTACTGACAGAGCTACTGGTGTAAGGCTGTTTCTACACACCTTCTCACAACTTGAGGTAGTGACGTCACATGTGCCAAACCTGAATAGTTTAAACTTAAAACGCTTATAACAGTCAAAATGCTGGTGAGAAAATTCAGGAAAAAAATCACACATCATTCTGCTGCATCATTTGATCCAACACTGAGCAAAAAAGAAAATGTTGTCTAACGGTTTGACCAATTGAAAAACCCTTTCATACACTTGATATTGGCCATCTACAGACAGTCTGTGTTGATTTTGGTAGTGTTTAAAGAAAGACTTATGGAGATATAGATGTTAATTGGATTAGCACATTCAGAAAAATAGAGGGTGACTGACTTCTGAATTGACCATAGGTTGCAATAAGATAAACGGTTGTCACATCACATTAGTGGATGTGCTGAAAACATTTGAGCTCTCTAGGACGTACGGATGATTTTCTTAGATTTATTGAAGTTTGGAATGAGAAACATCTAGAAATGTACAGTTCGCCTAGTGGAAGTCACATTATGTCAGCAAAGCTCGGACCAAGCATCTGAACAGACGCGTCAAGTTTGGTAAAATTGTACATAACGACACGAAAGTAGAAGTTTATGAAGAAAAAAACGATTGATGTAGACAAGTGGCAAAAAGTCTCATAATTTGACATTTTTAGAGCAGAGGACCATTGGAGCAAAGATGCAGATGAGTCCAGAGATTAAAATAATGAAACAAGTTTGACTCTATATGAAGCCGTTTTCGAGATGATTGCAAAAATGTAAAGTTGATTGTTGTCTGCTAATTTTGGTGAGATTTTGTCCAGCAGTTTTTGCTGCCCAAACACTTTCAGCGGAGAAAAAGAAGAAAGAAAGAATAATAAGAACAAAAACAATAGCTTCGCTGCTTGGATCACTAAAAATATAATATAATGTAATGCAGGAATCAGTAGCTTGTTTTGTTAGCTTAAGTTACTTTTTTGGGACAATTTGTTTCTATATTTTAATTGCATTGTATGTTTTCTTATTGTGCAAATGAACCTTTCTCTAAGTATTTTCAAAGCATTTCCTGTTGCAAGATATTTTTCAGAACATTTTTAACAAACGCTTCCATTAAGTGATACTAAGTGAAAACATAAAGTGCCATTTCAAAATATCCCCAGCATCAACAGTGTAAATGACATCTATGACGGTGGTGGAAGAAGCTCTCAGATACCAGTACAACAATGTACAAATACTCCATTACAAGTAAAAGTATTGTATTGTGTAAAACTGTAAAAGTGCTTCATTTACAATTGCCATTAGAATTAATACATTTATTACAAAGTACTTATTTTGTCCGAGGAGCAAGTGAATGCACAGTGAGCCACAGTTGGTTGCAATTTGCAACCCTCATCACTAGATGCCACTAAAAATTACACACCGAACCTTTAAAATAGCTCCTAATGTAACTCATCAGAATCAATGACTAAGTTGTATTTTAATATTCGTTAATCACACAGGAATAGTCGGTCAAAGGTGACAATGTTTAAAGGCCAGTGTCTGAACCAACAGCAGTGACCAGGTTAGGGTGAGAAATGGGGAGAGAGAGAGAGAGAGAGAGGCAGCCCAAAGCAATATCCACACAGAAATGCACATAATAGTACTACTAATAATAGCGATATTAATAATAATACTAATAGGACTAATAACAATATTAGTAGCAGGCAGTGTCAAGCAGGAAAATAGGGGCAGCAGGCGGCCCACAACCACAGATCCAGACCCCACAGCTCCAGAGCCAGAAATACCTGCAGAAAACGACAGATGGAGAGAGGAAAGAGATGAGAAAGCACAAAACTGCGGGAGAGGGAAAAAGTCGAGTTAGTAACATTTCATCCTGATTTTGTGTGTGCGTGTGTGTGAATTTCAGTCTAATTTAAAAATTAGACTTAAAAACTTTACAAACTATACAGCATACAACATCACATGTACCTAGACCCTCAATTTGAATGAGGAAAAACACCCCCTGAAGAACTCTTTGACTAGGGAAAAATAGAAGAAACTTCAGAAGGAGCGGCAACTCAACAATATTCTTGGCTGCCAAACTTTGAGAGATCACACAGTTGTAAAGAATTACTGTTACTGATCAATCTGGTGTCTATATCGAGGAGGGCCACTGACCAGCATCTCAGTTTTATCACAATTTAGGAGCAGGAAATTACATGACATCCAGGATTTCACAGCAGATAAACAGGCCTCTATAGATTTCTAATTTGAGCATCATCGTCTGCCTTTACAGGCACCAACAGCTGAGTATCATCACCGTAACAGTGGAAATTCATTCCAAAACTGAGTGTAATTTAATAAGCCAAGACTGCAGGCAACGGTTCATTAAGTGCCATTAAAGTTGCAGGGGCCATTGTAGCAAAAACATCTGCAGTTAAGTACAGTAATTTTAAATTACATGTAATTTACATCAATTAAAAAAAAATACAGTAAGGCTCTGTATACAGTGGTGACGTCAGCTACAATTCCCGGGAATTACAGTAATTTACTGGGAAAAATTGTTACAGTATTTTACTGTGGTGTATGTGGTAATTAACTATAGAAATTACAGAAATGTCTAACATTGTGTGTCAACATGAAAACGACATCACCAAATTCTTCTAAAAGTTGGGAGTAAGGGGCTGATGATCTATAGAGTACCACAAGGTGGAGTCCGTTTGTTTGGACAAAGCAATTTATAAGTGATACTGTTGGTTTTACCCAGCGCCTCAAATTAATTAATTACTTAATTGTTCAGAGGTTAAGTTGAAAATAAACGTAATTAAATCAACACCTCCACAGTGCCCTTCAGTGCCCTGAGCAGCATTCAGCCATGTTTCACATAAACCAATCATGTCCAAATTATCCTCAAGAATCAAATCTTTTGACAATAAGGCTTTGGTAGATAATGGATATTAATCCAATTTGAAGGTCTTGTTATGGCTGCAGTTTTCAGTATTGGACAAATCAGTGGTGCTGCAAATAGCTAATGTTGTTGAAACCAGATATGTTTTGTTATTAAAAAAAGGTTTTAGAGGCCATCGTATGTGACGCTGTAGGGTTACAGTAGTGATGTTTTTTATGAAGTTACCAGGTGCTTTCAGGGATGTTTTATTGTGGTGGGGTGGGGTAAATTTTTGGGGAAGCCAAGTGAGAGGGGATGTCCTTTTTGGAGGGCAATTATCTAATGCATTGTGCTATTACAGTGCAGGGTATAATTTAACCCAAAATTTAGTCATACTTTAAAGAACCATACTATCTGAAAGTTGCATTTACCGAGATGTACGCTCTCTCTCTCTCTCTTTCTCACTCACTCAGTCTCTCACCCCAAATAGCATGTATAGCCCGCTGCTTATAGTGCACAGTACAAATAGGCTACGGTTAAGAATAAAAGAAGCATTCACAAGCTCAATCAGGAGACATTTGAAGTTTTTACATTTGCATAGTAACAGCAGTGGTGCATGTATCAAATAGGCCTACTTCTTAATGCTTGGCCAAATGTTCATAACACAACATCACTCAAGACTAACAACCGAGTACCAGACCAACAGAGTGAAAACAATTATTCAGGTATAGCCTAACCTGGACCAGTGCCCTGTGGCAGGTGCTGTCTGTGGTGCTCATTATCTATGTGTACACAACAAGGTTACTTCAGCAGACTATTCATTCGCAGCTAAATCCAGGCAAGCAAAGCAAAATAAACAATATAACCACTTAAGTGGCTGCTGTAGTGGTAGTTTAGTATTTATAACTAAAAGCTCCAAATCTCCACCCTCCATAACTGCACCAGCTAAAGTTGCTAACAGCTCCCATTATTCCATCTGAATGACGTTGATCGCATGCTGTGATTTGATTGGCGTGAATTTTCCCTTGGCATCATCCTGACTAATCACAGTTAGGAAGTGACATGACAGTGGTCTCATCTGATTGGTTAATCATTTCATTTTCTTTCAAAAAAGGGATGCCAACTCTGCCTGGCCTCCTCGTGTAGTCAGACTGCAGGTCAGTCTACAGTGGTGCAATATAGTGTTTCACCACACATCCAACGCATAGCATTCAGAGGGGCGCTGTTTCACACAGACACACACAGACACAAACCAATTTAGGTTGTCCCTGGTAGAATTATTCCTGATGCTTTTCTTTCAGTTACTTATTTAAATTAATTATTATTCCAGCTCTCGTGGCTGTGTTGTGTTGCCTATTTAGTGTGTGTGACTGTTTCTTGTTTTCATTTTTCTCTTAGTTGTCTTACTATGTCAGCTGATTATTGCTGCTGTTCGGCTGGTTGTCTTTTACTATTATTATTATTTTTATTGTTTGTTTTTGTTTGTGTTTGTTTGTTGTTGTTGTTTTTCTCCTCCCCAAGTCACCCTCTCTGTTCTATTGCAGGTTTCGTTGCTTTCTGCAATTGGTGTTTCCCACAGCTTTTCCCTGTTGTCCCCACCTTCCATCCCCCTTTCCCCCTTCTCTTACAGGTGTTGTCCTTTCTCTGTGCTGCCTGTTTGTGCCCCCCCATCCCCGTGTCTGCCCCCCTGTCCGGCCCGGTGACAAATCAATACATAATTAAATAAATAATAAAACAGACAAATGAGTATTTTAATACTCTCTTGTTAAAGTAAAATCTGTCTGGCACAATATGGTATCCAGGTCATTATACTCTATACCATGCTGCTGGGCAGGACAGGTTTAAGAAAAACAAAAAAAAAGAGGGGTTGCACTTATTGTAAAATAGTGAGAAATGGGGAAGAGATTACAGCAACAGTTCATAAGAATTATCGAAACTATAAACATTGTGTTTTTATTAAAATGATAAATGTGATAAATTATAAATGTGATGTGATAAATGATGAGGGGGGAACCTGGCTTCCCTTGGCCTCTGGGAGAAAACGCCACTGCCTGAGACCACCAGTGAGCTGCATTAACTTCACTGTAGAGTACCAACAGCCCTTTCTCTTGTTTCATTTCCACAGGACACAGTAGAAGCATACTATGTCAACACAGTGACTGGGTTGTCATCATGAGGAGAGGAGGAAGATGTCATGTTCACTATAAATGGAACGACAC
>NC_060150.1:30590197-30593645 GCF_021292245.1 Micropterus dolomieu | reverse complement strand
CCCGGTGACAAATCAATACATAATTAAATAAATAATAAAACAGACAAAGGAGTATTTTAATACTCTCTTGTTAAAGTAAAATCTGTCTGGCACAATATGGTATCCAGGTCATTATACTCTATACCATGCTGCTGGGCAGAACAGGTTTAAAAAAAAAAAAAGGAAAAAAAAAAAGATACTCGTCAACTAGTCTCACTTCCATGCCAGGCTTTTAACCAGAACAAAGAAATATGACCACATTACTCCTGTTTTACCATCATTACACTGGCTCCCAGTATGTTTTAGAATTAAGTTTAAAATTTTATTGATTATTAAATTTTATTTTAAAGCTCTTCTAGCCTTGTTATATTCTGACATTTTAGTCCCACACGCACCAGCACGTACCTTGAGATCCTCGGGCAGAGGTCTGTTGTCTGTTCCAGAGTCTCGACTGAAAACTAAAGGGAACAGAGCGTTTGCTGTCAGGGCCCCGAGGCTCTGGAACAGCCTGCCTGAGGAAATCAGGTCGGCTGAGTCAGTGAACTCTTTTAAGTCCCTTCTTAAAACATACTTTTATAGGAGAGCCTTTCCCAATCTTATTTGACTTTATTTTATCCCTTTTATTTGATTCTATTTTACTTATTTTATATTTATCGTAAACATGTATTTTAGCTTTGTCTATGAAGATTCTCAGTCATCCAGGTCATAGTTATCCAACGAGGGTTAAAATGAAGGGCAACTGGACTTTCCAGTATCTTTCCAGTATCTTCAACCAAGTCCAGTTGCCCTTCATTTTAACCCTCGTTGGATATTTTAGCTTTGTGTTTGTGTTTTCTTGCTTTTATTATGTATTTTTTTTGTATTACTGTCTTTTGGATATTATTGTCTTTACACTTGTTAAAGCACTTTATAACTTGTTTTTGAAAAGTGCTCTCCAAATAAAGATTATTATTATTATTATAATTTAAGTAGTTGTCATCTGAATTCTCTGTATCTTTGTCTTATATCCTAATAAAGTGTGAAGTGTCTATAGGGTCTACATTGATGTCACTTCCCTTTCTGGAACACACTTGACTGAGTGGCAAAACATCTGTTACCATGGCTGCGTTTAGCAAACTGTAAAACAAGTGATTATTTGCTCAAGTTAAGGGCAGTCGTACTCGACAGTGATCCTTACTGCTTACCAAAGAACCAGTGGTCCAGCTCTTTCCCATTTTAGATGTGTTGTTTCTGTTTTACCTGATTAAAGCAAACACTGCTGCTCGTCTTTCTGCCACCCTTCTGCCAGTGAGCGTAACTGCGTTCTGTGACGTCATGCGCATACCCTCTATTCCGGTTTCCTGGTCATCATTAGAGAGTAACACCACCAGAGCTCTGCTGCTGTTGTTAACCACATTCTCACCAAAACACACCCCCACAATGAGGAACCAGCAGATCTCAGACCAGTAAAATATCATCTTATCTGTGTTCTTCACAAGCTGCTGCAGTATCGCCATATTGCACCATGGACATCAGGAGTCAGATTCTGGTGGGAGCGGAGACTCTTCATCTGTCTGTTTATGTGTGCTGTCAAATATCACCATGGATCCTTTCTGTTTTCTGATAAACACTATCTGAAAAAAACAAGTTGCATTTTTACAAACATTTATCGGAATAAACAATCTTCACACCTTCAGCTTTTTCTTTGCAGGTGGTGAAAAACGTCATTGTCACAAATAGACCGTAGGACTGTACGAAGTGTGAACTTGAAACTCAATATGAGACTTAATATAGTTTGCTTGTTACAGTGTTAGATTGACTAAATGAATGCAGAAACATATTCCTTGGCCTTTAATTAGCGGCATTGTAGTCTTTACAGTCTCATTCCAGTTTCACAGGATCTTTCTCAGGCTGCTGCAACCTCTGACATCTTTAGTGATGGCTGCATCTCATATTGATGATCAAGACGGAAATAAAGAAAACGGAAATCTAAAGCAGATGTGAGAAGTGAGGAAATGAGATCATATTAATCACAGGACGTAGATATAGTGTTTCTATTAAAGTACTACTTTCGAAACTCAGACCGTTCAGAGCACAAGAACAAGAGACAGAAGAGAGACACAGAGAATCATGATGGTTGAGTTCAAATGGATTTCTTTATTTCTTGCAGCGGTGCTTCAGTTTAAAGGTAAGAATACATTCATCACATATAAATGGAAGACTTATTGTAAAAAATAACTTGATCAATATTATTAAAGAATCTTTATTAGCTACATTTGATTTAACTAAGAAAATCAAATCTGTTGTTTCTAATGTGGTGAGTTTAGTGAACTCTTGGAAACTATATCAATATAGAGTTATGACCCCAGGCCACCTTGTTCACACAAACCACCAAACCGCTATTTTGTCTATGGCAGGGGTTTTCAAAGTCTGAGACTGCAGGCCTCTCTTCATACAAAGCTAGGGAAATGCCCCCCCATCTATAATTTAATTAACTGATTCGCTCAATTCCTGTCTATGAAATCATGATCATATTATCTTATCACATAGACACTCAACATTTGAGCCAAAATAGCCTAATATTGCTGTTTGACATAACTTCTGACTGCACCAAGTAGTTTTAAAAAAGGTCTGTCCTAAGCTATTTATTAGTTTCTGAATCTGATGGGGGGAAACTGTTCCCCAAAACTACTGTATCTCTGAACTCTCACATATGTAGGCTATTCTATGTGATCTCCTTTGGATAACTAATGCTTAAGTAATGTAATATTGTTTCATTTCCATTCACTGAGCCTTGCCTGAAACAGTTTGGAACCTCACTGGGGGGCCTGCCTCACACTTTGAAAACCCCTGGTCTATGAGACAAACCCTATTTGTTGATGTAACAGGTACCAAACCAAGTAGGGGCCTATCGTCTTTGCCATGTTCATACTGACTTTTGGGATTAATCATTAAAGTAGCGTTGTGAACATTGTTTTCAAGACGAGGGCGCAGCTTCATCATGGTGCCCTCGTGGCTGGCGGAGCGGATAACAGCCATTCTAGTCTCTGCTCACACCAGAAGCGCTGCAGTGCGTCCCACAAGTGTCTCCCGCTCCAGAGAGAAGAAACAAGTGCATTTTTGCGCGGCATCCGTCAAGCAGCACTGAGCAGATGAACCGGACAGGAAGTCAGACATAAAACAGCGAGAATCCGGTCAATTTTTTTAATAAAATACCCTGTACAGACTCCTGATCGTATGTCAACAATAAACACAGTTAAAACAGACAAAAAAAGAAACAATTTAACTATATAGCCTAATCAATCATAGTAGAAGGACAGAAAGAAAGCGCTAATCACCAACTCAACAAAATCTAAACATGTCAGCAAAATCACACAGGCAAAACGCTCTTATTCTGAATCAACAGTTAACAGTCCCGTTGCATGGCACAAATAGAAAACCAAAGACAATAACACAACCAGCAAGATAGGTACAAATGTTTATTGAGGAT
>NC_060150.1:30566474-30590097 GCF_021292245.1 Micropterus dolomieu | reverse complement strand
CTGTATTGTCTGTTCTGGATTCATGTCTTAGTCTTAGTACCACTTACAATAAAGTGTGACATTTTCTCCAAGCCAGCAAAAACTAAATGGTATTATTTTTAAAGATGACCCCAGACTTGGGTGAATAATATTTTTATGTAATGTTTTTTTACTGCTCTGTGTTTCTTTGCTAAAGTGAGCATAACAATAAAGTAAAAACATCTTCTTTAATAATTTCTTATGTGATAGTAGCACAACTGTATCAATGACTCCTGACATAATGTGACTTTTAAAGTGCAAGATTGAGAAGTCATAGGTCATTATTATTGTGAGTTACATTAAAATTAAACATTTTTGAGGATGAGTCAGTTGTTTGAAACTAAAAGATTTTAAGATGTCGTCATATCCCGCTTCCTTTCTCACAGGATGTGAGCAGTAAGGACAAAACTGTCATGTGATATCTGGCAGCTTTGCAAGTGAACAGCAAATCCTCTTTCTCTCATATTACAGCAGCGATGTTAGCTGGTGTGTTACAGTTCTGCTAAAATTGACAAATTGCCTCATTTCACTCTAAAACCATCACACTCATCAACAACCAACAATTTATTTTCCAGCTGTGGGCTTGTTTGGTAAGGAAAGATTTTAATGCTTTTTTTTCTGTGCTTCTTAAAACTTAAATTTCATTGTTCGTCATGTACTGCCCTGTGTTTGCAAATCTAGGTTTCTGTCTGAAAATGGTGACAAGCAGCATGTTGCTGAGTGTCCTATTTGTTTCAGGTGAGCTGTTCTGTTATTTGGTTATATGTTATTTGAAGAATTTACAATCTGAACTTCCAATCAGAAATACTAGCACAGAAAGACTTAATTTTTCCAACTGTTCATGTCCTGACTGCAAAGTGAAATGTTTTATAAAGAAATTGTCAACAGGTCAGGGAAAAAAGACCAGCAGGCAAAATACCGCTGCTTTATCATGATCATTCTCTTCTAGAAGATTTTGCTTCACATTTTGTTAATCATCTGGTTTTACAGGTGTTTTGGCTGATTGTTCTAAGCCAGCAGCCTTCTTCATCACTGCACCACAGAAGATGGAAGCACTGAGTGGATCTTGTTTGCAAATCCCATGTAACTTTAGTGTTAAACCTGGACAAGAGTTAGACAGCAGAAAAGAAACCTTCGGAGTGTGGATTAAAAGTGACTCCAGGTTTCAAATCAATCCAGAAAATGTGATTTTCAACAGTAGAGGGACAGTTAACACATATCGAATGAGGATTACTGGAAACCTGAGTCAGAAAAACTGCAGCACTCTGTTTTCCAGTTTAAATACAAGTTATACAAACACATACTTCTTCAGAATTGAGAACAAACCATTCATGGCAACAGCATCTTGTGATCCTCTTCAAATAACAGTTAAAGGTGAGATTTTTTTATTAGTCAGATTATATTGTTGTTTTACAGCAAGCCCCATGCCCTTCATCTTTATTGTGAATCTACTGTATGATGATCAATTGAAAATGCTGAAAAGTGCTTAAATATTAATACATGTTTCCTTATTACATATTGAGAGGTATATATATTACATATTATATTTTTGTGTTACTGTTTAAAAGTTTGCATGTTCATGTGAACAGTGGGGATCTTCTGTCGCTTCATTTATAAACACACAGCTAAGTTTGAAACAAGTGTTTAGTAATTTTGTATTTCTTCTGGGGGTCAAATTGATTTGAAACCACAGATTCTCCTCCGAGCCCCAGAATTGAGATCCCAGCTGATCTGAAGGAGAAGCAGTCTGTCACTATAACCTGCTCAGCTTCCACTCCCTGTCCACACTCCCCTCCTAAACTCACCTGGAACCTCCAACAAGACTCTCACAGCAACAGAGGAAAACACCGATCGAACCTTTACAACTAAAATCCAGGAGACCATCACTCTGTCAGACCAACATGATGGATACAACATCACCTGTTCTGCCAGATATCCTGTGAATGAAGGAAAAGATCTCAAGACAGCAGAGGAGAGAAAGACTCTCAGTGTTTCATGTAAGACAAGCAGAGTTTGTTATTGGATCCTGTCATCCCATGAGGATTGATGGGATGTCAGCTGATTTGAATAAAGTGAATCTCACATTTTCCTCAGATGCTCCTAGAGACACCTCAGTGTCCATCAGTCCATCAGGTTTGGTGTCAGCAGGTAGCTGGGTGAACCTGACCTGCTCCAGCAGAGCCAAGCCTCCTGTCAGCCGCTTCACCTGGTTCAAGAGCAGCACAGATGGACCCAAGACTGTATCTGTAGGAGAGGTTTACAGCTTCAAGGTGACCAATGTCACTGATGGAGGAGTTTATTACTGTGTGGCTACTAATGATCTCGGTAATGAAACATCATCAGAGATCAATTTGACAAATAAAGGTAAAAATGGAACTGTTCTATATACTGAAATATAAGCTATTGTTATTGTGGGATAAATTTTATCAATGGAAATATATGCAGAATTTTCAAATGATGTGTTAAAATTCAAGAGAGATTGAGAGGGCATTAAAAATAATATTTACAGAGAAAAGTACGGTGGCCCTGAGAGGCCAACGCACTGCAACTTAAGAAAACACATTCAAATTCATCACTAAATGTGTTGTGTTGTCTAAATGTGTTGTGTTATCTAAATGTGTTCTGTTATCTTTATGTGTTGTGTTGTCTTGATGTGTTGTGTTGTCTTATTGTGTTGTGCTGTCTTAATGTGTTGTGTTATCTAAATGTGTTGTGTTGTCTAAATGTGTTGTGTTGTCTAAATGTGTTGTGTTGTCTTAATGAGTTGTGTTGTCGAAATGTGTTGTGTTGTCGAAATGTGTTGTTATCTAAATGTGTTGTGTTGTCTTAATGTGTTGTGTTGTCTAAATGTGTTGTGTTGTCTAAATGTGTTGTGTTATCTAAATGTGTTGTGTTGTCTTAATGTGCTGTGTTGTCGAAATGTGTTGTGTTGTCTTAATGTGTTGTTATCTAAATGTGTTGTGTTGTCGAAATGTGTTGTGTTGTCTTAATATGTTGTGTTGTCGTAATGTGTTGTGTTGTCTTAATGTGTTGTGTTGTGATGAATTTGAATGTTTTTTCTTAAGTTGCAGTGCCTCTCAGGGCCACTGTAGAAAAGTGTTGTTGAATATAATCTATAATATACTACATGAAAGTCTAACTGCATAAAATGTAGAATCAAGAAATTAGGAGATAGCACCGAGATTTGTGAGTCTTTACAGTTTGGTAAATTACAAATGAAAATTGACAATGGGCAGAGAGAGAAAAGGAGAGAATTCCAGCAACAGAAGAAAAAAGGAGCAAAGTTGAGACAGAAGGGTTTTCAGGCTGAATTTTGCAAAAAAAGTAGTTTTTTGTACTATTGTACTGTATTATTGCACATCATTATATTAATTCCTCACCACGTCTGAAAACATAAATGATGCACAGCATCTTTGCATCTGGCACAAATCATTTTCAAAATATTGTATCACATGAAAGCCAGGTGACAGCCATGATTCTTATTATTTCGACTTAGTCACTTACAATGTTTTTTGTTTCTGAAGGAGCAAATCAGGGGGCAGTTGTTGGAGGGATCATTGTGGTCATTTTACTCATCTGTGTGGTTGTTGCCGTTTGGTAAGTAGGCTATCTTAAATCAATTTCATATCCAGATTTATCCATCCAAAACATTTGTATTTCTGTGCATATTTTAAAAGTGTGATTAGATTTTAATTACATTGGTATTTAATTAATATTAGTTATTTCTATCTCAAGGCCCTGTTTCAGAAAGCAGGCTTAACAAACTCTGATCAGAATTAGTTCAATCAACCTTGAGTACGTTAAACCTGAATCTATTGGTGCTAGAAATATGATTACGTGCCAGTCTGCTCATTCAGCATTAACCAGACTTGAATTTCCTTAATGATGAAGTGCTGGTATTCTCCTATATTACATATATTAAATATATGTATTTAGCTGACAAAATCCCATTGACAATAAATTAAATTTAAAGTATTGATCAAACGCACAAGACCTAGTTTACTCATGGACCTGTGATTGGTAAATCACAGTCCAACCCATTAATCATGATTTGCGTGATTTGCAGTTGAAAATGTGTCGAGATTCAAACTGACTGTAAAGTTTTAGATGTCTATTTTACATTAAAAATTTTACTCATTTTGCATTTAATGAAACAGGCTACTGTCAAAACACATAAAGACTATAAGCAGCTAATATTCAAAAAGTCATTGTAGCTGCACCTCAATAATCCTCATCATTACCTCTAGCATAATAACTATGATAGGAATGTTCCACAGGTGCGACTAATTACAACATGACAGATGATTGTTCATTGATCAGTTACAGCTTTTACAGATATCTTTGATTTAAAAAGTGATTACTGTGGTAATGTAGCCCACGCTAAATGTTTCAGTGCAACTTGCCTTAATGTCAAAAGAGTCACAATGTAGAGAAACTGTTTCTGTCCTTACATCGATGGCAGATTGACCATAAAAGCACTCATGTTAAAGATCATGTTTGGGTAACAAACTAATAACCGGGATTTCAATGTTTCTAAAACTTCTGCAAATGAAAGCGATCCGTATGTGCTTTGATATCGACTGTATGAATGAGGAAATTAAACAGAGTTTCCCTCATGTCAGGCTTAACATACTCTGAAACAGGGCCCAGGTCTACATTTCATACTGTTGATTTTTCTATTTTGGTTGAATGTCTTCAATAATTAATTAAGTTCAACTTCAATACATGATTCTTTTTTCTTGAGTCTCTTATTATCACACAACTCGACTCACTAAATGGACATCTAAGTTATGAAAACAATTGGATAACACAAAAGATTTGGGAACTATGTTGACAAATCAGTGTAAGAAACCTTAGATGATTAGAAAAATGCGCTGCAGAAACCAGCCGTTCTCTTTTATGATAAATTGAATCTATCAAAGCACATTAGTGCAGTTACACAATCCTGTTTCCTTCAGTTTCATAAAATATATAGGATTGTATTATCCTTATTATTTTCTATACGCATTTATCACATCTTGTAGTGACTAGTGTACCTCCATGTCCGATCTATTAGACATGTCTGGAAGTCAGTTATTACACAATGTTGCAGGCCAAATTCTCACTAGATCCACAATGAGTGAACAATTAAAGTAAATATAGTTTCATTACTCTGGGTAACTCAGAGTTTTAGATTGTAAATGTTTTTATTAATTTTTAAAGCACCAAAAGACACTTTGCTTTCAAAACCTCTAAGTTATGAAATTACATTACATTTTTTTTTGGCTGGCACTTTTATCCAAAGCGACTTACAATTACTGTGTTTGTCAGAGGTCACACACCTCTGGAGCAACTAGTGGTTAAGGGACACATTGGTGGATTTATCACAGTGGGGAATCAAACCTGGGTCTCTCACACAAAAGGCATGTGTCTTATCCACTGCACAATCGCCACCCCATATGACTTGCTTTAATATATTTATTGTTATTGCATTATTAATTTTTATCACACAAAACAAAAAGCTGACAGCCCTCTTATGTCTTCCAGGTGGATAAAGTCAAAACATCAAACTTCACAACAGACACAGGTGGGAAAATACTTTAATGTGCAGTACAGAATGTTATGAATATGTTTCTAACTATTCATCGAGATTTAGACTGGATTAAACAGGTTCCCCTTCGAACTGCGTCAGTGATGACACTATGAGAACGCCTCTGGGCGTGGCAGGGCTGAATTATGAATGAAACTACTCCAATTCTATTGTTGTTGCTAGAACGGTAGCATGTGACGGCGTAACTGGAGGCGTATATAAGCACGCCGGCACACTGGACACATTAGCTTTTTTGTATTCAGCAGGCACTCTGAGTATGTTTGAAAGCTCCACTATTGAAAGATCGTCTTACCTGGAAGTTCCCGACGAAGCAGAAGAGATCATGTCTGGTAAACAGTTCCGACAGTGTGTTTTTCCTTGTCCGCGCTACATCATGGCTGGGGATACTCACGAGATGTGTGTTTCCTGCCTAGGGATGTCGCACGCCCAGGCAGCTCTTGAGGGGGCTGCCTGCGGCCATTGCGAGGCCCTGTCCCTGAGGGTACTGAGGTCGCATGCGGCTCTCTTTTCGGTGGATGGTCGGATGCGCTCTCTCGCTGAGGCGTCGTGGCGGCTGCGGTCCTGGGGATCACAGCGCGATATCTCCAAGGGCATCGGGACGGCTGAGGCTTTTTCCCGGTCCTCTTCTGCTGACTCCCCCTCCCCTCTTCCCCGATCGGGAGCCCATTTTTCGGCTTCTCCCGCTCGAGGCATGAGTTCGGAGAGGCTTGCATAGTCTGACTACGAGGTGATAGACGTGCTTAGCATCATGGAGGATGACTTCCGGGAGCCGGGCCGACGTCATCAGTCTTCGCCCAGCGACGATGAGTTATTGGAGGTGGTGACGAGGGCTGCGGCCAAGCTAAGCATTGATTGGCCACAGGCGGTGCAGGAGCCACAGGCCGGCAGTAAACTGAATGAATTTTCTGCAGCACTGCGCGCCACCCCCGCGCCGGTCTTTGCCATTCTTTCCTGATTTGCACAATGAGTTGTGTAAATCTTGGAATAGAACCTTTTCTGCACGGCTGACTACTTCCCCTCTGCTGGATTACAGCAACGTGACAGAAATTAAGCAGCACGGCTACGGAGTGATGCCACGGGTTGAGGAGGCGTTAGCGAGTTATCTTTCTCCCATCCTCGCGTCATCCCTCAAGACGTCGGCGCTGCCCACCAAGCCATGTTGGGCAACATCCGCTCTGGTGGGCAAGGCTTACATGGCGGCGGGTCGAGCTGGTGCAAGCCTGCACACGATGGCCATCCTGCAGGCATACCAGGCCGATCTACTCAAAGACTGTGACCAAGGGGGAGGCCCCTCTGAGGAGGACTTAACCGAGCTCCGTAGAGCTACGGATTTAGCGCCCTCGTCTAGCTCCTAAGGCCAGAGCCAGAAGCCAAGCGTCGCTTCCCGTGATCCCCCTCAACCAACCTGGGAGGCAAGGCGGCGGCCCACCTCCACGGATTGCAGCCGGAAGACGATCAGGCTCACACACCGTGGGTCGCCGGCGAGTTTTCCCTGGCGGTCCTCCGCTTCAGGGTGCCACCGGGGACCTACGCATAACACCGGCCACCAGCCCCGAGGGAGGCATGGCGGAGCCTTGCGATCATTTCCCCGGGGAGGGTCAGAGCCATCCTGCACCCCTGTCCAGGCTATGTCCCTAAGGTTCCGTCCAGTTTGGCAGGGTCCACGGTGCTGCAGGCGTTTCATCCCCCACCTCATGTGACGGCGGAGGACGGGAGACTTCATCTGCTCTGCCCTGTCAGAGCACTGAGTATTTACACTCTGAGGTCTTCCCGGTGGAGGAAAGCAGACCAGTTTATGGTGTGTTTCGGGTCCCCCAAGGCTGGGCTCCCCGCTTCTAAACACACCATCAGCAACTGGATCGTTCAGACTGTTCCCTGGGCTATCATGTGTGCGGGTTGCCTTCACCTATGGCCGTGAAGGCACACTCTACTCGAGGCATGGTGGCCTCTAGGGTCCTCCTCGCAGGGGCTTCACTCCAGGATTTGTGTGAGGCAGCTGGCTGGGCCACTCCTCACACTTTCATCCGGATTTACAGTCTAGAACTTCCTTCTGCATCTGGCACCTGTGCGCTCTCCTCTTAGTCGTGTCTACAGGTTTCTGCATGCTGGGGACAAGTGGGGTTTTTGTAACCCTTGTTCCCCGAGAAGGGGAACGAGACACTGCGTCGGTCCGCCACACCTCACCCCGCGTGGAGTGCCTTGCTTTATAGCAAAGAGCTAATGTGTCCGGTGTGCCGGCGTGCTTATATACGCCTCCAGTTACGCCGTCACATGCTACCGTTCTAGCAACACCAATAGAATTGGAGTAGTTTCATTCATAATTTAGCCCTGCCACGCCCAGAGGCGTTCTCATAGTGTCGTCACCGACGCAGTGTCTTGTTCCCCTTCTCGGGGAACAAGGGTTACATACATAACCCAAGACGTTCCTCATTAGTGAGTACATGTGGAGAAACACAGGAAATGTCAGAAACGAGACATCCTGTTGGAAACTCACATTAACACTCCACGTATGCATCTACAAATGCATAAAATTTTTCAGATTATTTTTCATCTTTCTTTGGGCACAACCACAATATTTTTCATAGCTGTTTCCAATAAAAGCAACTTCTGATGATTATCACTTTACAACATACAAGGTTAAAATTAAGTTTGTAACTCCCTTCTGCTACATGGCAGACAATATACAGTAATACAAAAGCAATCGTAAGAATGGCAGACAAAAATCTATACTATATTCACTGGAGCAGTGTTGAGGATAAATTTGAGTTTAAAAGTCTCATAGCTTGAATGAAAAGCTGCTCTGCAGTCTGGTGGTGCAGCAGCAGAAACTTCTATGTCTCTTTCCAGAAGGCAGCAGGGTGAACAGGCTGTGGCTGGGTGGGTACTGTCCTTTAACATCCTTTGGGCTCTGCGTAGGCACCTCACCTTACCGATGTCACTGATCACTGATATCACAGTGGGAGCTGAGTGAGCGACAAAAGGAGGAAGTAAACTAAACTGAAGGAAGTCATGAGGTCCTTCTCTCCACATCATTTCTTGTTTGGTTCATTTTTCACAGAGCCTAACAACTGAAGAACCAGCCAGAGCAACAGAAAAGGAAGACATCCATTATGGAGAGATCAAGTTTTTCAAGCTGAGACCTGATCCGTCCTCTGACTCAGCACAGGACAGAGGACAGCAGCAGGATACTCTGTATGCACAAGTCAAGGTGTCCCAGCCAGCAAAAAGCTTAACACAGACTGTTGAGGGCCCAGAGGATCTTTACGCTCAAGTGAAGACAAAATGATTGCTCATGTAACATGCATCATATCTATTTATCATACATGGATTTGTGTTTAATTACAGCTAAACCAAAGATGAAGTAAAGTCATTGTTTCTGCCTGTGAGGTTTTTATTTTTTACACTTTAATTAAAGGCTTGAAACACAAAAAACATTTTACTTATTGCGTGAAACATAACCTAAATCATACCATTTACTCTCAAGATTTTTCGCTCTCCTTCTTATTGAGTTTATATATTTTTTGTGCATGTAACAGGTTTGCAAAGTGAAAAAGCCCAAAGTCCACCCCAACGGGAGTTCCCATCTCCCACAGAAAACACTGCTCTGAACTGCCTGAAAACAGCTTGATTGTAGTCCAGCCTTTTCCCTTTGTTCTCTCTGACGTCACAGCAAAACACACGTCATAATGCTCACCTAGCTGCTAGTCAGACACGCCCTCAAAAACACCGGTGGAAAAACACTGAGCTGCAGCACACAGTAATAAGACGTCCTCCTGCTGCCTCTCTTCTCCCTTCCAAACATTAGCTACCCTCCAGGCAGTCAATGGACATAAAGTTGTTACTGTGATGTAGAGACAGCACAGTTAAAACTTTATGGATGAAAGATACATTTGTTATAGATTAATAACTTACCACTCTGAAACTCTTGCTCAAGGCCATGTTGCTAAGCTGGTTTAAGGGGAACATATACTGCTGAACCGAAGCCGTGTTTACTGGCTTCTCACAAGTAGTTCTTAACTAGGAACAGCACATGTGCAACTCCCAACAAAGATCTTGTAGAGGTAAGATGTATCACTCCATAGCTAAAACAAAGCATTCAACACAAAGGGTGAAAAGAGGATATGCAGTATGACAATAAATATGCTGTTTTTTGAAAATGAAACCATGTATCCTGTTCTGGCACAATCCCTAAATAAGATTTTGAACCTGAAAATGAGAATAATATGACCTCTTTAAAAAAAAAAAGTAAACTAGTTACTTGCCAATTTTTTTTTATATCAAGCTCAGCAGGTTAAGATAGCAACAATAAATACTGTGCAAACAATTTCATATTCCATACGCTATAAGGTGACAAAAAATAAAACCTAGTGGTAAAACTGCAAAATATTTGCATTCTCTCATTTGGCTGAGTTTATGTTGCCTCCCTCCTCTTCCTGTCTCACAAGATACGATCAGTGGCCCAGTTCCAATCTCTACCCAAAAGCCTAAGGCCTGGATCCTCACAGACTTCGTTGATGTCACCTGCCTGTCTCTATAGAGTTGTGTAATTATTGGGCTAAAGTGATGTAACTTAGGCTACTTCCGTGCACCAATCAGGATTGAGCAACATTTGACTCACAATCTGACAGTTGATGGGTTGTTTGTCACTAGTCAACCAAAACTGATCAAAACTACACCCCTGAAGCAGAGTAGTCGAGTTTTCAGTGTTAAACTGTTAATAAATAATAGCTAAATATTTTAATTGTTAAATACTTGATGCCAAGCTTTCTGGGGCTTTAAGTTTGGCCACAACGGAAGTGGGCTACAACGGAAGTGAACCACAACGGAAGTTGACAATGAAAGAGACGCTTAGTAACAGTGAATTACTCTCCACAGAACACAGCTACACAGTAGTACAGCGGCAGTGTAGCTGTTCCACATTCAGGAGGTCCGGGTTTGAACTGTAGAAAGAACATTCTTTTTCACGTGACTAATAATAGTGTCTGCCAAATTAGTAAATGTAGGCCTACATGGAAGAAGAACTTCTTACCCGTTTGATAAATAAGTAATACTTCTGTTCTGGTCAAATAATATACAGCGGGATATTTGTGTGAATTAAACAGCTGTCTGTGCAGACGTCCATGTAGGCCTACATTTACTAATTTGGCAGACACTTTTATGCGGAAAGAAGTCACTTGAAAAAGAATGTTCTTTCTACAATTCAAACCCGGACCTCCTGAATGTGGGACGGCTACACTGCTGCTGTACTACTGTGTAGCTGTGTTCTGTAGGGAGTAATTTTTTTTTTTCTTTTATTACAAGAATTATATAGTTACAGTTCACATTTTCATAAGGAAGACAAAATAAAAAAATAAAAAAACAATACAACAACAAAAATAAAGTACACAGCCAGAGTATCAAACAATAAATATCAGTTAAATTAATTATAAAGTTAAATTAGATAAATGTTCCGCGGAGAGTAATCCACTGTTACTAAGCGTCTCTTTCGTTGTCAACTTCCGTTGTGGCCTTTTGTATTTCCGTTGTTCGTGTTGTGGCTTTTGTGTTCGTGTTGTGGGATTTGTGTTCGTGTTGTGGCTTTTGTATTAGGCCTGAAACCTATGGGCCACCATAAGAAGGGCACACAGTGTTCAGCTTCTTGTCAAAAGACACATTGACCGGACTCATCAGTGACTACGTTTACATGCTGTCAATATTCGGGTTATGTTCAGGTTAAGGTCACTATTCGGGTTTCTGAACCATTCGGGATAACCTGTTTACATGCGTGAGCAGAGAGAGTTACTCCTGTATACATGGAATTTGTAATCAATTGGCACTACCCCGATGTAAACGGCGACGCACGGTTAACGTCTGGACGTACGGACAACCTTAAGACGTAATATGCGTCATTTCCGATTCTTCTTTTCGGTCACCTTCTTGTAAATGTCAGTATCTCTGTACTTTCTACCGTCAACAAAAGACATTATATTCATGTTTTTGACAACATGAATTAAAAAACTGGTTTCCTCCTTGCTCCAGAAGTACGGTGCTGCGCTGCGTCTCGCCATGTTTACCTCGTTTACTTCCGTATACTGCACACGGGTTTGGCGCATACAAGAAGTTCCTCTACTTAAAAGACCAAGATTCCTTGCGAATAGAACATGCGCAGAACACAAATCACTATGGGGATATGCCGATACGCGTTTACATGACCAAAAATTCGGGTTAGAAAAGGGGTACCCAGCTATAATATCCCGGTTTTTAAAATCCGGGATATGAGCATATTCGGGTTTTTGCCGGTGTTTACATGGCTACATGGTTATTGGCTGCATGTAAACGCAGTCAGTGATGTTGGACATGGCAAGTTTTTTAAATATCACCAGTACCAGTTCTGATTACTCATTTGCTGTTATTTTAAACCACATAATCAGCAAAGAAGAAGCAGAAGCTTGAAATAAAATATTTACGAAGAGCAAATATACTGAACAAAGGGCTCTAGGTGATGTAGGAGGAAGCTGAAAGGTTTTCAAGTTGGCTTTACTGTTATGAAATAAAAGCAACCACAGGTTTTACATTAAAAACATTGAATTATATTTTAATCTAAATTTATTTTCTTTGTATATATAATTCACTGTTTTCAGTGTCATTCTTCTTTCTCTCACATATAAGCAGTTAATGTGAGAACTTCTTGTCTGATTATATTTAGCAGATGCACATGAAAACCAACTGGACTGTTTTACTCTATCTTCTCGAAACTGGGGAAGTCAACTTGGTTTTAAGTTACAAAACAGGGAAGTTTGTTATTTGGTGTTTTGCACGTCAGCTCAAATTCTACCAACTAAAGGATTTCCTATTTAAAAATCACTCAAAGGATCTCATTGCTGCTCCCTTTCTGGTATGGACTTTTGTAACTGATTTGACTTTTTAGCCATAACAATTATATTATTTTGTTACTCTTGTTACTCTTCCTCCACCAAACAAATGCATGAAAAAAAAATGTTTTAGAGCAGTTCACTATTATATATATATAATTCAAAATTTACTTCAAATATTTTGTTGTATACTGAAAAATGTTAATTGAAAGTGAATCCTGGTTGTATAGTAAATGTTTCTGGTGTGATTGTGAGCATTTTAAGTAGAGATTTAATTACATTCATTGTAATAGCTCAAAATACCGGTTTATTAAGTAACTGTTGTGGTGCTACAGAATCTCCCCACTACCTTGTGTTCTTTTGTTCCCCCCTTCCCTGTGTTTTCTGTCTGTCCTCCCTGTCTGTGTCTGTCTGGGCGTGGCTACACTCCCTGGCTCCAGCAGCGCACCTGGCTCTCATTCCACTAATCAAGCTCCTGCAGTATTTCAACCCAGTCCTCCTCACATTCTTTGCCAGATTGTCAGTTAACCATGCGCCAAGGCCAACTATCTTCTCCTGTAAGATCCCCTGTAATTTCTGTCTCTCCCTGGACTAACCTGTTTTTTCTCTGTGCCCAGGATCACACTACCTCCAGGAAACCTGCTGAATGCCACACCCTGCTCTGCTCCTATCTTGCCTGGACTAACTCCCCTCCTCCGTGTTCTCCATTCTGCCCTGTTGGACCTATCAATAAAAACCTTTTGTTACCCCTTCGAACTGTACCGAGTCTGCCTTTGAGTCCTCAAGTTTTTGCATTATGACAGTAACTGCATTAATGTGTTTGCAAATGTAGATGATGGGTTACATGGCAGTCCTGTCTGTGAATATGGTGACAGCCAACATGTTACTGAGTGTCTTCTTTATTTCAGGTAAGCTGTTTGTTCATTATTTGGACACTTGAATCATTTGCAGTTTGAGCATCATTTACAGTCAGAAACCAGTGCAGATAGAGTGGAATTTACATTCTGGTAATTTATACTGGAGTTTTTTAGCAGCAATTGAAAAAAAACAACAGGCAACATCCTGCTGCTGAAGCATATCCTGTCTTATTATTATCTAAGAGATTTGTTTAACATTTTGTTAAAAATGAGTCTGGTTTTACAGTTGCTTTGGCTCGTTGTCCTAATCTACCACCAGCCCTCATCATTACTGCACCACAGAAGATGGAAGCACTGAGTGGATCTTGTTTGCAAATCCCATGTAACTTTAGTTCAGCAACAAATTTTACTGGCATGCGTACCTTTGGAAAAAAATGGATGTCAAATTTCCTCCAGCTGAACACAGACAAAACAGAAATCCTGGTCATTGAGTCCCAGCAGATGGCAAATCAAATACTGCCATCTGCTGGTTCCCTAGTAAATCACATTAAGCCTGTGGCAAAGAACCTTGGTGTTTGGTTTGATAGTAATTTAAATTTCGAGCAGCACACCACAAAGCTTGTTCAATCATGTTTTTATCAACTTAGAAATATAACTAAAATTCGATCTATGTTAACTTTTAAGGACACCAAGACCATTTTACACGCCTTCATCTCATCACGCCTGGATTATTGCAACAGCCTTTTCACCTATTTAACCCAAAAATCTATTGATCGACTCCAGACTGTCCAGAACTCAGCTGCCAGGCTTTTAACCAGAACAAAGAAATATGACCACATTACTCCTATTTTAGCTTCATTACATTACATTACATATATATTATATATATATATATATATATATCTATAAATCACTGTATATAAAAAGATAAATATCCCTTCTGATACAGAGGCACGCAGCGTAAGACGTCATCAACGTCCTAACGTCAGGCCAGGGCCTTTAAGGGAAACTTCTAGAAAGTCACTGAGGCGAGCGAGACGAATTTGGAAGTAACGGGGCAAAACTAACGTTAATTAATTAACATACTTTACAGAGTTGAGTTAACGTTACTGTTATGCTAATGTTAGCTGAAAAGTAACGTTAATGTATCCAAGTGACTGAAACCTTTGCCAGGCAGTCGTCAACCGTTATTATTTAAAGTCTGGAGCTGCTCCTTGATACCTGCGCTTTGGTCTGGTAACGTTAAGTAAAAAAGTTTATCAAATGTCGGCTGTCTGTTGTCAGGCGCAGTAACATTAACATAAAGGCTAACGGGAACTGAAGTTAAGCTGGCAAACACTGAGGTAACGGTAACTTTGCACCAAGTGCTGTACTTATGTAAGCCCTAACGGTATAATGTGGAGACAGTCAAGCTCTGCGGTCAAGTATGATAAGCTGTTGCTAAACGCAAAATGTTTTTAGTAAGATGTAACGTTACTCAGAAAGTCCTAACGTTACCGTTCAGCCCTTCTAATGCAGAGACTAACGTTAGTTGCCTCAAGCGGCTCTAACGTTATTTGTAAAGGAGTTATATTTTTTACTGTAGAAATTTTCCATTGTTGATTAAGCTATTTTATCATTGTGTTGTCATGAAAGTGGACAGGTGAACTGTATTGCGTTGTGCAAGACGCGTTTCTGTTATTTAGCACGGCCTCACAGATATTAATGGGATGGACATAAAAACAGAAACACCTGTCCATGTGCTACACTTCAACAGCAGCGCAACAAACTGCAGCTTCCAAAATGATCATACTTATGATTAGTTATTTTAGCAAAATACTGCATATAATTTTTATGAAGGAAGGATTTATGGCAGGAATGTTTGATTAGACTGTATTTTTTTTAACTACATGTATTTAATAAACTGGTAACTAAGTATTTTATTTCTCACAACATTAAACTCTGCCCATATCTCGTGTTTGTGAGAAGTATTTACATGGCCATTATTTAGTAACCTAATAAAAAGTTGGTTTTCTTGTATTGTGTGCCCATTAAGGACTATAGAGGGCTGATGAAGGAATTTCATCATGCCCATAATCACCTGACTGGCAAGAGCAGCTATTGTACAGGTGAGTCAGATAAATTATAAAATATTGTATTTGAAAATAATTAATTATATTGTTTGTTAAATCTGCTCCCGCAGGATCAAAGTGATTATTGAGTGACACTACTTTATCTAAGAATCTGCATACTCAGCATCGGTATATTTTACTATTAATTATTTAAGAGTATTTGGACATAATGCTTTTTATACTGCATATATTTGAAAGACTTGAGTTAAAGGCATTATAAGGACCATACAGGAATGTTTTGGCTTCATTATTAAAAGCAAGTTAAGGGTCTCTTCCTCCCACAGTGGTACAGAATAAATAAACCTGCCTGTGTGTTAAATTCTGTCACCTGCAGTCACCTGCTGGCTTGCTAATCAGACATACTGGGGATAAAATACTACATTGCTTCTATACAGCACAGCAAGAAGGTCGTGGGTTCAAACCCCAGTTGCCCCGGCCTTTCTGTATGGAGTTTGCATGTTCTCCCCGTGTCTGCGTGGGTTCTCTCCGGGTGCGCCGGCTTCCTCCCACCGTTCAAAGACATGCGGACTAGGCTGATTGGTGACCCTAAATTGTCCTTAGGTGTGAGTGTGAGCGTGAGTGATTGTTCGTCTATGTGTGGCCCTGCGATGGACTGGCGACCTGTCCAGGATTTACCCCGCCTTTCCCTCGATGTCAGCTGGGATTGGCTCCAGCCCCCCGCGACCCTGTACACAGGATAAGCAGTTGACAATGGATGGATGGATTGCTTCTATAGGAGCCAAAAGCATTTCACAATGTATGACATTTTAAAATGAAAAGAAGCAATTTACTACTGTTGCAAATTTTGATACCTGAATTATTGGCAATGATCAAGAGCCAAGAAGACTGTGTAACTTTTTTTACTGTAGACTGTGTGAAAGGCTGTTATTACCTTATTATAACGCCTTTATGGTCCTTGAGCTATTTATTACCTGACTGAAATCATCATCATAACACTATGTCAATGTAGTGGTCCATGTCCCAGGTAAAAACTGTATTGTATTTCCCATATATATCTGTGAAGACCCAAGTTGAAAACTCTGTATTAATTTACATACATTTGTATGTATATACTTGTATGCTTGCAGATGTAGAACTATTCTACTGCTACCCTGTACAGGCAGAAGGTCTCACAGACAGCAGAGGCACTGCGGACATCCTAAGGATTTATGACCTCCAGGTGAGTTTAAGATTAACTTTGCCATAGCCACAGTGTTCAGTCAACACAGACTGGGACAAATCTACTATTAATAGTGAAATTTTATTGTTATTGTTGTGATGACTAGGAGAATAAAGCCAACTATTTTCCCAATTCAACCCAATTGACGGTTCAGTTCAGACCTCAATTTTTGAGCCACAATTCCATGATCCCTCAATCATGAGTGGACCAAAATAGTCACGTGACACGCAGCTGGAAGACAATAAAATTGGTCCAACGTGTAATGTTTACAAAATATAGGCCTACAGCTTGCATTAACTTTAAATACAGTGTTTTCGACATACTTTACTTGGGCGGGCCGGCCAGGTATATTTGCATCTGCCAAAGTATATTTGGAAATTACAGGGAATCTTACAGGAGAAAATAGACTTTTGTGTTTCGGTTTCAGAACTGTTACAGCCCTATTGCTGTGCATGACTTTTTAACTTTTTTATCTATCCAAGAGACCAACGTCTGTGATTGATCCCTGTGCAGTTTATTCTGCACTACGACAGTTGCAGAGAAACAGACAGAGAGAGCTGTAGATTGGGCCTCCTCCACACGCAGTTCACCTGCATTTGTAAACATGGAATCGCGGGTGAAAAAGTCCAAAACGCAGGCTGTGTTTTTTGTGCTATAAAACATAACTGCTGAAAAAGAAAGTTGAAAGCGGACAGATTGAAAAAACAAATACCTACCCAATTAACTAATAGTCGAATATTCAGGTCTAAAATTTACTGCACTGGCTTTCCATTTTTTGTTGTCATGTTTAAGGTAATGGTTGTCTTCTATTTCTCATCCATTGTTTTAATCACTGTGTTTGTATAAATTTGACTGTCTTTTTTATTTGCAGTTGAATGTTACTGAAGGTGCACTTAGCTCATATCAGCCGATAAATTGGTCAGGCTCCACTCATAATTGCATTGTTTGTATTTTGCAGTGCGAAGATGAACCAGATATTGCTGACACTCCTCACTGTGGTCACTGTACAACACTCCTGGTGAAGTCTGCTTCAACCCTGAGAGAGTTTCTGTTGTAGTCGAAGGTGAAATAGTTGTGAGTGATCTCCCCAGGTTTACATATACACTAGTAATGTTGTTTGGGTCGATCTATGATCCATATAAACTTATTTACATGTTGAGATTTGTTCAGAAAGTAATGATAGTAAACCACTAAAACTATGCCTACTGAATCTGAAAAATTCCTGGTTTTAGTCGTTTGAGCTTACCAAGGTACGCCTTACCTGACTTAAGATTTCTTAAGTCTGACGGAAACACGTTTCACTGTTACATATTTTGTTTATTTAATAAAACAAACTTGAATTGTAATATTGTAGTTTTATTCATATTTTTAAGAATTACTGAAAATGGGCATTTTGTTAATATTAAGTGCATTACCACAGAATGTATTAGATAGTGCTATAGGGCATGTCTATACCACAGGTTCTATGGTATAGTACCACAGAAAACATGGTATAGTACCACAGAATGTATGGTAAAGTACCACAGAGCCTGGGGTACAATCCTGTGGTAAACGTCCCAAAATACCATACAAAGCTCTCGAGTGCCACAGAAAGTTACTATAGGAACATGTGGTATAGTACCACAGAGTGTATGGTAAAGTACCAAAGAGTGTATGGTAAAGTACCACAGAATGTATGGTAAAGTACCACAGAACGAATTGTAAAGTACCTCAGAATCTATTGTAAAGTACCACAGAATGTATGGTAAAGTACCACAGAAGTACCACAGAATGTATGGTAAGGTACCACAGAAGTACCACACAGTGTATGGTAAAGTACCACAGAAGTACCACAGAATGTATTAGATAGTGCTATAGGGCATGTCTATACCACAGGTTATATGGTATAGTACCACAGAAAACATGGTATAGTACCACAGAATGTATGGTAAAGTACCACAGAGCCTGAGGTACAATCCTGTGGTAAACGTCCCAAAATACCATACAAAGCTCTCGAGTGCCACAGGAAGTTACTATAGGAACATGTGGTATAGTACCACAGAGTGTATGGTAAAGTACCAAAGAGTGTATGGTAAAGTACCAAAGAGTGTATGGTAAAGTACCAAAGAGTGTATGGTAAAGTACCACAGAATGTATGGTAAAGTACCACAGAAGTACCACAGAATGTATGGTAAGGTACCACAGAGTGTATGGTTAAGTACCACAGAAGTACCACACAGTGTATGGTAAAGTACCACAGAACGTATTGTAAAGTACCACAGAACGTATGGTAAAGTACCACAGACCGTATGGAAAAGTACCACAGAGTGTATGGTAAAGTACCACAGAATGTATTGTAAAGTACCACAGAACGTATTGTAAAGTACCACAGAATGTATTGTAAAGTACCACAGAGCCTTAGGTACAGTCCTGTGGTAAATGTCCCAAAATACCATAAAAACCTCAAGTACCACAGGAAGTTACTTCAGGAACATGTGGTATAGTACCACAGAGTGTATGGTAAAGTACCACAGAAGTACCACACAGTGTATGGTAAAATACCACAGAAGTACCACAGAATGTATGGTAAGGTACCACAGAGTGTATGGTAAAGTACCACAGAAGTACCACACAGTGTATGGTGAAGTACCACAGAAGTACCACAGAATGTATTGTAAAGTACCACAGAACGTATTGTAAAGTACCACAGAACGTATTGTAAAGTACCGCAGAATGTATCGTAAAGTACCACAGAATGTATTGTAAAGTACCACAGAACGTATTGTAAAGTACCACAGAACGTATTGTAAAGTACCGCAGAGTGTATGGTAAAGTACCACAGAGTGTATGGTAAAGTACCACAGAAGTACCACACAGTGTATGGTGAAGTACCACAGAAGTACCACAGAATGTATGGTAAAGTACCACAGAACGTATTGTAAAGTACCACAGAACGTATTGTAAAGTACCACAGAACGTATTGTAAAGTACCGCAGAATGTATCGTAAAGTACCACAGAATGTATTGTAAAGTACCACAGAACGTATTGTAAAGTACCACAGAACGTATTGTAAAGTACCGCAGAGTGTATGGTAAAGTACCACAGAGTGTATGGTAAAGTACCACAGAAGTACCACACAGTGTATGGTGAAGTACCACAGAAGTACCACAGAATGTATGGTAAAGTACCACAGAACGTATTGTAAAGTACCACAGAACGTATTGTAAAGTACCACAGAACGTATTGTAAAGTACCGCAGAATGTATCGTAAAGTACCACAGAATGTATTGTAAAGTACCACAGAACGTATTGTAAAGTACCACAGAACGTATTGTAAAGTACCGCAGAGTGTATGGTAAAGTACCACAGAGTGTATGGTAAAGTACCACAGAAGTACCACACAGTGTATGGTGAAGTACCACAGAAGTACCACAGAATGTATGGTAAAGTACCACAGAACGTATTGTAAAGTACCACAGAACGTATTGTAAAGTACCACAGAACGTATTGTAAAGTACCGCAGAATGTATCGTAAAGTACCACAGAATGTATTGTAAAGTACCACAGAACGTATTGTAAAGTACCACAGAACGTATTGTAAAGTACCGCAGAGTGTATGGTAAAGTACCGCAGAGTGTATGGTAAAGTACCACAGAATGTATTGTAAAGTACCATAGAACGTATTGTAAAGTACCGCAGAGTGTATGGTAAAGTACCACAGAATGTATTGTAAAGTACCATAGAACGTATTGTAAAGTACCACAGAACGTATGGTAAAATACCATAGAACGTATTGTAAAGTACCACAGAACGTATGGTAAAGTACCACAGAACGTATGGTAAAGTACCACAGAATGTATTGTAAAGTACCACAGAATGTAGGAACATGAGGTACAAATACCACAGAAATTGTATGGTATTTTACCACAGGAAATTTTTGTAAGGGTATGTTGCCTCCCTCCTCTTCCTTTCTCAATAGATACGATCAGTGGCCCAGGTCCAATCTCTACCCTTAAGCCTAAGTCCTGGATCCTCACAGACTTTGTTGATGTCACCTGCCTGTATAGAGTTGTGTAATTATTTATTAACCATATCCATTTCATTCGTATGGTGTTCTTTTCACCACAAACAACTAGTTATTCTGGAAATATCCCACTTTTTCATCAGTATGACAGAATATGTCATTGTATTGCAGATAAAAAATCTTGCATACTGATTTGGTACTAAATGAAGAGCCGTTTGGGATCCAAAAAGGCCGGCTTCTTCAAAGAGCTGTAATCCCCATCACTAGTGAAAACAAATTTACTCAATTTCTTTCTACAGTGTGAGTGATGAGGTTTTACATGAAAGCACAATTTTCTACATAAATCTGAACAGTTTTTGTTACATGAGATATCTCAATTTCTTTTTCTCTGTGTTGGTCCTCACTGGTATGAAGTGGGCAAGGCTCAGTTGGACTAAAGTGATGTAACTTAGGCTACTTCCATGCACCAGTCACATTTGAGCAACATTTAACCCACAATCTGACAGTTGATGGGTTGTTTGTCACTAGTCAACCAAAACAAATCAAAACTACACCCCTGAAGCAGAGCAGTCGAGTTTTCAGTGTTAAACTCTTATAGATGTTAATTGTTAAATACTTGATGCCAAGCTTAATAAACTTATTGAAAATAAACAATAAAAAGTATAGCAGTACATGTAAAAAGTAATCTTCACTTTAAAATAAATCCTTATCAATTACAATAATTGACACAAATGTGTTCAACAAAACTGTATTATTTAATAAAATAACTCAAAACTACAATCCTACACAACTTTAAAAAACTTGCTAAACTGTACTGAACTATAATAAGCATTAGCATAAATGAAGTAATGTGCGGTTTGTATTCATTTTTCTTCACATGAGAGACAGTTCAGCTACTTCATGTGAACAGTCAGCACAGTGTGCTGCATGTTCTGCTTTGCATTTTGATTTCCTTATGTGTTTGCATTTTACTTGGTTACGTCCTGTGCTAATAATGAATGCAACAGAAGGGCACACAGCATTCAGCAAATATCACCAGTACCAGTCACTGTTTGTTGATACAATATGACTTTTCTTTTCTTAAAGTAGATACTATTTACATATGTTCAGATATATTCAGTGATGTTTTTATTTTCTGAATACTAATTTGCTGTTTTTTTTTAAACCACATAATCAGCAAAGAAGAAGCAGAAGCTTGAAATAAAATATTTAGGAAGAGCAAATATACTGAACAAATGTGCTCCAGATGATGTAGGAGGAAGTTGCAACAGTCGGAGATTGCGTGAAATAATTAGTTATTAGTATTTGGGGTTTTCATGAGTTTACTGTCATGACAGAAAAGCAACCACAGGTTTTACATTAAAAACACAATTATATTTTAATCTAATTTTCTTTGTGTATATATAATTCACTTTTTTCAATGCTTTTTTGCTTCTTTCTGCCTGGAGAGCAGTACAGTAGATGTTTAGTGATGCTATGTATTATATATAAAACATAGACTTTCCACCCGCAACATTGCCCAGCAACATTGCTCAAAAAGTTGCCCCGTGTATCATCAGCTTTACAGTGAGTCATGTGATTATAAATACTCACATATGAGCAGTTAATGTGAGAACTTCTTCTATTTATCTTATATTTACTGCTACTCACTCAGGTCAGATTATATTAAGCAGCTGCACATCAAAACTAACTGGACTGCTCTAATCTGTACTCTCGAAACTGGGGAAGTTGACTTGGTTTAAGTTACAAAAGAGGGAAGTTTGTTATTTGGTGTTCTACTAACTAAAGGACTACTAACTAAAGGATTTCCTATTTAAAAATCACTCAAAGGATCTCATTGCTGCTCTCTTTCTGGTGTTGGCTTGTCTGGTAAGACGGAGTTTTTGGAGATGTAGATTAAACAAAACAACAATTTATATCCAACTAACATAACTATTGACAAAAATACCTGTTTATTAAGTAACTGCATTAATGTGTTTGCAAATCTAGACGATGGGTTACATGGCAGTCCTGTCTGTGAATATGGTGACAGCCAACATGTTACTGAGTCTCTTCTTTATTCCAGGTGAGCTGTTTGTTCATTATTTGGACACCTGAATCATTTGCAGTTTGAACATCACTTACAGTCAGAGGTTTTAGTAGCACTTGAACAGCATGCAACATCCTGCTGCTGAATATTCTCTTACTATTCATAGAGATTTGTTTCACATTACGTTAATCGTGAGTCTGGTTTTACAGGTGCCTTGGATGTGAATGTTTGTCCTAATCCACCAGCCATCGTCATTACCACACCACAGAAGATGGAAGCACTGAGTGGATCTTGTTTGCAAATCCCATGTAACTTTAGTGTTAAACAAGGAGATTTTACTGGCATGAGTATCTTTGGAGTGTGGATTAAACAAAACAACAATTTATATCCAACTAACATAACTATTGACAAAAATGATCCAATGAATATTATTGGAAATCTGAGTCAAAAAAACTGCACCACTCTGGTTTCCAATTCACTCACAAATCTTACAAACACATACTTCTTAAGAATTCAGAACTTTGCGATCAGTGGATCCAAAGCAACAGCATGTAATGATCCTCTTCAAGTAAATGTTACAGGTAAGAGAGTTAAAAAAATGTTAGTGTAAAAATACATAAAGTATCAGGCACAATTTTGACCTAAAAAACAAAAACTACATAACTTGGCCAATAAAGCTGATTGTAAGTCTGTTTCTAAACCACAGATTCTCCTCCGAGCCCCAGAATTGAGATCCCAGCTGATCTGAAGGAGAAGCAGTCTGTCACTATAACCTGCTCAGCTTCCACTCCCTGTCCACACTCCCCTCCTAAACTCACCTGGAACCTCCAACAAGACTCTCACAGCAACACAGAGGAAAACACAGATCGAACCTTTACAACTAAAATCCAGGAGACCATCACTCTGTCAGACCAACATGATGGATACAACATCACCTGTTCTGCCAGATATCCTGTGAATGAAGGAAAAGATGTCAAGACAGC
>NC_060150.1:30559375-30566454 GCF_021292245.1 Micropterus dolomieu | reverse complement strand
TATAACCTGCTCAGCTTCCACTCCCTGTCCACACTCCCCTCCTAAACTCACCTGGAACCTCCAACAAGACACTCACAGCAACACAGAGGAAAACACAGATCGAACCTTTACAACTAAAATCCAGGAGACCATCACTCTGTCAGACCAACATGATGGATACAACATCACCTGTTCTGCCAGATATCCTGTGAATGAAGGAAAAGATGTCAAGACAGCAGAGGAGAGAAAGACTCTCAGTGTTTCATGTAAGACAAGCAGAGTTTGTTATTGGATCCTGTCAGCACATGATGATTGATGGGATGTCAGCTGATTTGAATAAAGTGAATCTCACATTTTCCTCAGATGCTCCTAGAGTTACCTCAGTGTCCATCAGTCCATCAGGTTTGGTGTCAGCAGGTAGCTGGGTGAACCTGACCTGCTCCAGCAGAGCCAAGCCTCCCGTCAGCCGCTTCACCTGGTTCAAGAGCAGCACAGATGGACCCATGACTGTATCTGAAGGAGAGGTTTACAGCTTCAAGGTGACCAATGTCACTGATGGAGGAGTTTATTACTGTGTGGCCACAAGTGATCTCGGTAATCAGACGTCAGAGATCCATCTGACTCTTGAAGGTTAACACTGAACTGCACTGAATCCACTTACTTTCCTATTTGAAAAAGTGGAACTTCTGCATTTTATTTTGTCTGCATATTGTTGTGTTTATGAGCAGGACTGACTGGTGGATCTCTAAACTGGGGGGCAGTTCTTGGAGGAATTATTGGGGTCATTTTACTCGTCTGCCTGGTTGTCGGTGTTTGGTAAGTATTAAAGCAGCTAATATGATTCAGTTTCTGTGACTTCACTTTCAGCCACAGCCACATTCAAGACGAAGGAACAGATGATTATGTGTTCTCTTGGTTTGAACATCTCTTCATCAACTTATCAGAGAGCAAATTTCCTGCATTCAATTTACGTACTAATCCAGATGTTTCATTTATTATTTATTTTAAAGCGCTGTCCTGTGTGGGAGGCGGTTAAAGTCGACACATTCAACTCAACAACCGAGTCAGGTGGGAAAATACTAAACTTTTCTGTACAGCACTTTAAATGTTTTTTGTTGTTCACAGTGACTGTACTGTAACATACATGAAAGCACTTGTAACTGAACACTAAAGGTGCAAAAGAGACACAGCAAATGTGATAAAATATCCTCTTAGCAATACACTGATTGAAGATTGAGTAGACAGTTTTTTTTTTAGGTCTTTGTCACAAAATGTAAGATGTTTTGGTGCCGTTTGTCCAGAAAGATGGAACAGGACTTCAGGCCCAGAGGAAGGTCTACATTCAGCTACTCACAACATTTCATATTTTTACAGAGTCAAACAGGTGAAGAGCTGGCTGTTGAAAACCCAGCATTTAAAACTGAAGAAAAAGAAGACATTCATTATGGAGAGATTGACTTCTCAAAACAGAGACCTGAACTGTCCTCTGACTCAGCGCAGGACAGTGGACAGCAGCAGGATACTCTGTATGCACAGGTCAAAGTGTCCCAGCCAGCAAACAGCTTAACAAAGACTGCTGACAGCCCAGAGGATCTACACTCAAGTGAAGAAAAAATGAGAGCTGTTGTAACCTCTTAACATTCCTGTAAAATTCATGCAAAACGTCTATTCAAGGCATATCCAAAGTAAATCGAATGTAGTTCTTAAACCATTTGGAGTATATGCATGGTTTTGGGCTTCTCTGAAAGATAACACTGTGGAGTGTCTAACCCAAAAGTCAGAATGATTGTAAAGCCTGCTGGAATTGATTAAAATAAGTTTAAACACACTAAAACTAATATTTTTTTCGTTTCCACTTGAAAATGCTTGCTAACAAATGCATGCAGACAACTATAGCTGGGACTTGTTGGAAAACACTGTAAGGCCACAGCATAAAGCCTTACCTAGTTCAAGTTTAAATTTCATACAAATGGAAAATGTTTTTTCTAAGTGTATGTCTTAGCATATTTTTTCTAAAACAGCACAAAAAGTGCAAGTTGTAAACCCAAAAACTAAAGTAAAAAGCAAATTTAATAACTCTGAGCTCCTCTCGCGGGTAAACGGCGTAGTTGTCAGAGTAGAATCCAGACCGACTACGGGTGTTTATTTGTCCCTGTACACTTCCCCATTCTTTAGCAGCTCCCCGTCGGCCAGCGGATTGTTCTTACACCTCTCGCCAGGTCCTCTCCAAACAATGCTCCGAAGCCACCGGTGACGTTTGGACAGTCTCACTGCTGATAGGCTTTCGCAACATTGCGTCAAGTCAATTTCTCGCCCAACTTGAAAAATCTGAACTCGCACGAACCAGCGAATTCCGTGACAAACGCCTCATTCACGTCGTCCGGAGCGAATTTGCGTCTTTGCATTGACTTTTTATGTAATTCACCAAAATGCTAGATTCGCTTTCGGTGTGAACACACCTTTAGCCGGTAGCTTGACGCAGATGTGTTGGATATCGTTATTTTCAGAATTGTATTGGCTACACGAAGTTCCAGTCATCGGCACAATTGCTTGCAACTGGCTCTGCCTACCCACGGAATAATAGGGGCTGGCCCTTCCTTACAGCGCGGGCTCTCGTTGGCTGTTGTAGGCTGTGAAAGGGACGTGAGCTCTTATTGGGTCGGATTTGGTGTCACTCGAAAGGTTAGAGTTCAGCGGCTAATTTGAATACAAACTATCGTAGTTGTTTACACCCAAATCGGTGTTATTAACGGTTATAATGACATACGAGCCATGTCTGCCTATGAGGCTTCATAGGTGAGTCGCATTAATTTTGATTGTACTGGTTGGTCTGACAGAGGCGCTGATTGTACCCGCTGTGGTGATTGTATCTTGATATGGTTTGCATTGGTCGAATCACAGGGATTTTAGCTTCCAAACGGTGTATCATATGAGTATGAAGTTGCCGCCAGGACCTGACAGCCCGTGGGCGGGCCATTGGAATGTTAAGAAGACAAAATTGATATTTTTGAGAATTTCATATGTAAGATGCCTCATTGTAGCTGTTGATGGGTGGTTTGCTATTTAAATGTTAGATGTGTGCAAATAAAAGTCCCAAAGCTCTAAAAAGGGAACTAGAGTCTAAACACATGCTAATAAATGTAGCTTATTAGACACCAGGAGCAGTTCTGCCCTCATATTTGCATTGCTGTTCAAAATTATATTTAATTTTTAAATGTTTGTTAGTTTGTATTGTGATATTATCTGATTATTTCTTACAAAGCATTGTTACATAGTTTGTTATGTATTGTGCATCCCATTTCCTTCACACAGTCATTTGTATTTTATAGACATTTACTCACTGCTCTTTATTAAAATCATATTTTTGGTCCAACATTTCACATTTCAGATTATTTTAACATGTATAATATTCTAAAATAAATCACATTTATTAAATTTAGCAGAAAGGTGGTCCTTCATGCATTTAATAAGGATAGTTGTGTGGTTAGTAAATTGTAACTCCCACATTTCTGGCACAAACCAAAAGTCACTCTCTTGCCTCCAACTACACTGAACATTATTGTGCCCAGCCTACAGAACACCCATGCTGTCTGATCAGCATCTTGATATGCCACACCTGTGAGGTGGATGGATTATCTCAGCAAGGGAGAAGTGCTCACTAACACAGATTTTGAATGAATGGGGGCAAAAACAAAAGTGTTGCGTTTATAACTTTGTTCAATGTAGTTCAGAATACAGCAGCTGGCTACTTACTGATTTTAACAGACATCTCATCACCCCAATCCCGGCTTCTCTCCATTGGCTCCCTGTCTGTTATTTATTTGATTTATTGATTTTACTGATCACTTTTAAAGCATCTCTTGGTTTGACCCCAAGCTACACAACAGAAATGTTTACCCCATATGAGCCTGTTTGCAGCCTTAGATCCTCTGGTGGGGCCCTTTGGTTGCAAAGTCGAGGCTTAAATCTGAAGTCAACCTCGCTTTTGCTATCAGGGCCCCTCAATGTTGGAACAACCTGCCTGAGGAGACAATTGGCGATTTGTTTTAAATCACTTCTTAAAATCCATATTTATAGACTTTTTCTCATGCGATGTCATCAATGACGTCCCATCTCCTTTTTCATGGGTTATAGTGCTTGTAGTGAATGTGTTTCTGAAATTATGAATATTAATGCTTGAACATATTAATCTCATATGCACTCAGGGGCACCACCTACCTTGTTCGATTACACAAGGAACTAGGAAACTCATAGTAGGCCTATTGTAATTAAAACAATTTAGTTACTAATAGTCAGTCAATCATTAAGAAATCAGTCGCAAATCTGATGGATTAATTCTCGATGCTGTTGCAATTGTGTATGATTCTAAAGGAAATAAAGAAAGTGAATAGCCTGGCAGGAGTCGATGTTTAGAACAGCTGATTTGCTCTGTGGTCCCTCTGCTTTCTGGCTGGCATCACCTCGAAACGGTCTTTAGGCAAACTGCGTGGTTCTAGTCGGCGTGACTCTGATCTGATGTTCAGAGTTAAAAGGTCTGGGCCCGGTTTCAGAAAGCAGGCTCAACAAACTCTGAGTTTATCCTTGAGCTCTGAGTTGATTGAGCCTGAGGTGGGATCAGATTAATTCAATCAGCTCTATGTATGTTGAGCCTGATGGAAGTGCGTGCGTGGGGATGAAAAAAAGCCATCATCAATGGAGCTCTGATACTACGATTCACCATGGCAGCAGGTTAAAAAAGGCAGAGCCTCCATTTTAATTGGGTGGAGTTAGAAATATGAATGCGCGCCAGTGCGGACCATGATAAGCTCTAAAACGCACGAGTGGAGGATCAATACGTTAACATTAGTATTTTTTTATACTTTTTCACCATTTACCAGACTGGAATTTCCTTAATGAATGAAAGTGCTAGAATTGTCCTATAGGCCATTACATTCGATTTTAAATAGGAAGGTTATATTTAGTAAGCTGTAGTTTATTCATGACCTGTGATTTTAAAGTCACAGTCACGCCCTGTAGGTTAGCCTATTAATTTTTTTTTGACGTGGAAAATGTGTCTAGGTTCAAACTGACTGTAAAGGTGTAGACGTCTATTTTACATTAATAAAATCTCTCATTTTGTATTTTATAAATGCTGTCAATATATAAAATTTCAGCTGCACCACAGTCTTCCTCCCTTACAAATAGTCACATTATCTCTAGTATGATAACTACGAATGTTCCAATCAGTGCGACTACAATATGAAAGATTACTGTTCATTGATCAGTTTTATAGGTTACATATTAAACAGTGATTACTTCAGTAATGTAGTAAGTGTTTTCAGTCACAGCCTTATACACCTAAAGACGGACAGAGATTTTATTCTGTGCTGAGGATAACTCCACAATGTGCAGAGATCTGTCCATACATCGATGACAGACTGATCATAAATCGGTCAGGGTCAAGATCATGTTTGGGTAAGAAACTAATAGCCTATCTTACCGGGATTTTTAAGTTTTTTAAGATGTAAATGCATTTCAATATGTGCTTTGAAATCGACAGCATGAATGACGAAATGAAACGGTGTGTCAGACAGCCGCCTCAGGCTCCGCAGGAGGGGAGGAGTCAGAGAGAAACTGACGGTTTTGAAACTTATCTTAGGTTGACAACATCAGTTGCCGGATGATGTGATCTCGCTCTCTGAAACAGAAAACCTCATCTCAGGCTTAACATACTCGTACATCCCGCTTTCTGAAATGGGGCCCTCAGTGTTATTGGCGGCATAACTTAGTTGCTTGACTAACTTCCTAACGCCATTGGCCGTTAAGACAAGTAAAAATCAGTTCAAATGAAATAAGGTTTCAAAAGAACACTTGTTGGTTCTTTTTTAATCAAAAGATATGTAAATTAAACAAGGTAATAATATCAACAAAACAAAACAAAGAAAAAAGTAAAAATCTATAAGGTATTTGAGACCATTTGAGTAGGCCTACAATTAAATGTTGCTGAGCACTATTAAAAAAAGATATGGCCTAGGCAGTTTCTTCCAGGTAAGGGCCTTAGAGAATAGGCAAAAATAAAATTTCCTGCTCTTGGGTGTGCTCCAGGTAGAATCGTTAAAAGCAGGAAAGTTTCAGGAGAGCGTTGTAAGGAAGAGAGGTAAGTGTAGAATGAGGCAAAGAGGTCCCATTTGTTTGCCACTCTCCCAGGGAGGGCGTGTTGAATGGTGGGAGGTCACTTTTCTTTGGTGTCTTGAGGTTTCTTGTGTTTTTAAGGAACTTTAATTTAAAGGTAATGTCTTAAGAGTCTCTTTGCGCGTGTTTAATCATGTATCTCTTCACAATGCCAAGACTCTTCTTAACGTCATAAGCAGTTACACAGTTCTATATTTTCTAAGCATTTAACAAAGGGGAAAGGGAGGAGACCATTGAATAACACACTTCTTATCACCTAGCAGGTGAATGAACAGGCTAATTAAATACGTTCAAAGAACATACACATTCCTAAAAAATTCTTAATGGTTAAATGGAAAAACAACTGAAACAAGAAATGAGGTTGTTAATAACAATAATAAAGATAACCTAGACAGAAGAGATGAACAATCAGTCCATCAGGTTTGGTGTCAGCAGGTAGCTGGGTGGACCTGACCTGCTCCAGCAGAGCCAAGCCTCCCGTCAGCCGCTTCACCTGGTTCAAGAGCAGCACAGATGGACCCAAGAACGTATCTGAAGGAGAGGTTTACAGCTTTATACGACTTTATTACTGTGTGGCCACAAATGATCTCGGTGGTCAGACATCATCAACTTGATCGGCGGCCGTCATCCCGGTCAAAAACCTCCGCTTCCCGACGTAGGATCCTGAAGGAGGCTGTGCTCAGACGCTCCGGAGGCCGTCTCCACCCTGCACCGTCGGGTAGCCCTTCTCTCAGGTCTGTTACTGCTACTCCAACACAACACTCAACAGCTCACACACTCCATCCTCAGTCCGCACGCAGTGTTGAAGCAGATTCTGCTCAGTCCTGCTCTGGATCCCAACAACCAGCATCTCCTCGTCCTCTTTTCTCCCCAACCACACTAATAATTGGTGACTCCATAACCAGAAACCTCCGTTTCTTTAACGCTAC
>NC_060150.1:30544333-30559275 GCF_021292245.1 Micropterus dolomieu | reverse complement strand
TCTCTGATCAGTCTTCTCCTTGTATGAGCTGAAAGTTTAGAGGGACGGCAGGGTCTTCGTAGATTTGCAGTGGTCTGATACTCCTTCCATTTCAATATTATCGCTTGCACAGTGCTCCTTGGGATGTTTAAAGCTTGGGAAATCTTTTTGTATCCAAATCCGGCTTTAAACTTCTCCACAACAGTATCTCGGACCTGCCTGGTGTGTTCCTTGTTCTTCATGATGCTCTCTGCGCTTTAAACGGACCTCTGAGACTATCACAGAGCAGGTGCATTTATACGGAGACTTGATTTCACACAGGTGGATTCTATTTATCATCATTAGTCATTTAGGTCAACATTGGATCATTCAGAGATCCTCACTGAACTTCTGGAGGGAGTTTGCTGCACTGAAAGTAAAGGGGCTGAATAATTTTGCACGCCCAATTTTTCAGTTTTTTATTTGTTAAAAAGGTTTGAAATATCCAAAAATTTCGTTCCACTTCATAATTGTGTCCCACTTGTTGATTCTTCACAAAAAATTACAGTTTTATATCTTTATGTTTGAAGCCTGAAATGTGGCAAAAGGTCGAAAAGTTCAAGGGGGCCGAATACTTTCGCAAGGCACTGTATCACAAATCTGCATAGCCCCAGCCTCAAGTGGATGAGAAGGACGGCTTTTTGATCAATAAGAGAATAGTGCAGGTAAGAAACACACACAGTTCAGGCCAAGACCCTGTCTCTGAGGGGGTCAAAGAAGGAGAAAATAAGGAGGACTTAGAGAGAGAAACTCCCGAGCCAAGACATAAGATAGAGCATGTGGTACCCGAAGCTTAATAGGCTACGTTATTTGGGAAAGCTCAGATAATGTAATGGAAAAGGATATTTCTTTCACCTAAAGTTGCTCGTCATTTTTTTCGAGGGAAGAAAAAGTCAGTTCTGGAAAATGATAAATCTGTGAGAATGGAACTAAAGAAACATGTTAACTCAGCAGAGAATAAGCAGCTGGTTTGCAAGTCTGTCTGTTCACCTGTCTGTTTGTCTGAAGCTGCTGGTGTGTCTGTGGTTACAGGAGGGCAGAGCTCCAGAGAGCTTTATTGGCTGAGGGTCAATCTGTAGCTACAACAATAATGTAGTAAAGCTAAGGATATCATGATGGGTATTTTTAGCATTATTGTCCCTCGTCATAGTTAAAAAAGGTTAATTAATCACTGATTTAATGCACCGGCGATCAGGCTAAGTGACAAAAAAAATCAAACACACCCAAGTTGTTGCGTGACGAAAGGGACATGCTGGGTTTGGCTAAATACTAATAGGACTTTCTGCTGCTTCTCTCACTGTGACTGTCGTATTATTTGTCTAACCAACTGGTTTAATAGGATTTGGTGTGACCAAGAGTCAAAGATAATCCTGCTTCATTACAGGCAAACAAACATTTTCTGAATATGCTTTCACTTTGGTTAAAATGTGTAATGTAGCTCAGAGATTAGTGATGTTAACTCAAACAAGATATTTGTTTTTTGCTGACTTTTTTGTTTATTAAGTGACTCTACATGTCTGTAACACACTTAACTCAATCTAAAACACTTAACCAAATCTAAAACAGATTAAGCACATATGCTTGCAGTGAGTCGTGTGATAAAAGTAGTGAGCTGCCCAAGGTGGCGCCTTCCTTCCTGACAGGATGGAAACAGCAAAAACTGCTTGTGTTTGTGTGTCTTTAAGACTTTCATGTCATGTGATATGTAAGAGCTATGCAACAAAACACAACCTACAGGCATATCACATCTGCCTGCTTTTATGTTATAACTTAACCAGAAAGCTGCTTGGTCTGTTACAGAGCTACTGAAATTGACACATTTCATTACTTTTACTTTCACAATGTAAATTAATGCTGTGTTATTTATATTTTAAATTTAAAGTGCAGTTCTGCAGATATTAATGAATCACTACTTCTCACACTGTAAACTGGGCAAATGTTAGAGAAACCACTCTGTGAATAGAAAGTACCTGTTGAACCCTGTAAAAGCTTTCTTTGTAGTGGGAAACATCAGGAACCATCATGGGAGACATACTATGGTGATTCGCGGCTGAACAAACATCGCATGAATATGACTGACACTCTTTTTGGAGTAGGACTACAAACGGCACTACCACATACTTCCTCTAGGTGACGTCATGCAATAGTAATACATCTACAAACTACGAACTACATCCCTCTTTTACAATATGCTTGGAAACACTAATATAACTGTACTGTAATTTAACAATGATGTCTCCTCCGGCAATACAACTGTCCAGAGGGTGGCGCAATGTTGCACCAAACCCTCATTGTCATGACAGAAACTGACAAGACAAGCTCCTCTGTTGTGGAAATGCTGCTGTCTTGTTTGTAAGTGTTGCAGTGTAGTGTGGACATCATCTGGTATGGAGGGAGACAGCACACCTCTGGAATCCACAACTAAGTGATAATAATGATCTTTGACCTTGAAGATGTCAGCTGCAACCTTCAGCCAGGGAGCTATGAAATCATTGTCATTATTATAATCAGTCCTTATTATTTGTTTGACAGAACCTGTTGGCATGTGGCACATGCTTCAGTCATGTTTGATGTCCTCGGTTAGTCTGACCAGTTGTGGTAGAAACACTGTAATATCATATCAAGACAATGGATGATTTTCTCAGCATCTTAGTTATGTAACACAAGAGGTTATAAAGACCAAATTGGTGTTCAGCTTTATGTGGGAACAGCAGGCTACAATGTTGATGGTTTCATGGACCTTGGAAGATGATTTGTTTTGTACCACATGTGCACACAGACTCCAAACAGAAGCTGAACAGTGTCTGACCTGTTTATGATCCTCTATGACATGTTAGGACATAAAAGCTGAAGACAAGAGGGACAGAGCAAATTATTGTGTTCATGTATATTTGTACCAATTTCTATTAGATTCGACTTGAATTGATTCACCAAGACGAGCTCAAGGCGCTGCTGGCATTTCTCCTTCAGCTGCATTAACTCACTGCAGAGCACTAACACCTCTCTCTCTCTGTGCTGTTTCATTTCCACAGGATGCAGTAGAAGCAGACGATGTCAACAGAGTGACTGAGATTCAAGCATCATGAAGGAGAAGAGGGAGATGTCATGTACACCATAAATGCAAAATTTCTCTTTCCTATTCATGTAATTCTTAAATAAGTGGATTTACTTTGCAGAAGATTGGTAAGATGAACAAAGGGTGGAGTGCATGCCTGCAACTTGTTTCCTACTTTCCTCTTGAAAGCATTTGGTTTTATATTTGTGGTATACATTCAGTGCATGAGGTTTAATTCCTGAATCTAATTCAGCTGCTGAATGATCTATACATGTACTGACAGTGGCAAACATTACAACACAGTCAGCAGTGTGGTGCAAGTCCTTCAACAGAACATCACATTCATTACAAGACACATCAAATATATACCCTGTGGCATGTAGTTGATGTGTCACTGTCGAGTTTCCTGCAGTACTTGAAACTGTTTTGATGCTACTGTAAATGAAATATAAGTGTTAAAAGCATGAGGCTGATCAGTTTGTGGTTGATGCTTTACGTTTACAGATGTCGGTCATTTGGCAAAACCACTTTATCATTATGTGCCCATTTTAGTTTTAATCATATTTCAGTAAGGGCATCGATTAAATTATTACTGTACTTCTATGTATCCTAAAAATTCAAATGTTAATGTAAAATAGACGATTTAGACTTACGTCTGCTGCACGGATCAGCCTTTTTCCTTTTGGTCTATAAACTGGTCTGAATGCACTAAACACTTGTAAATTTGACAGTAAGAAACTCAGCAGGAGAGATAATCGAAATCTTTATCCCCTTGAACTGTCCTCCTTACAATACAGTAAGCTCACTTTGTTTTTAATTTTCACTATTGTAATATGTACATCAGAAAATATAATGCATAGGCTTGCAGTCAATACAATACTACATATAAATAATAATAAAACTACAATAAAACTAAATGAATGAACCATTTGCACCCTGACTTTAAAATGCAATAACATCTGACATAATTTGCATTCAAATGAGCTCAAGCTGACTTCCTCACTGACTGTGTGAGCAAGAAGTGTTAAGACTTCTTGTATTTCTGCAGTATTTTAGTCGTGTGATATCTAGCTCGCAAGAGAAACTCTGTTTGCTTTTATATTACAACGGCTTAGCAGAGAAGTCAATTACTGTGTCTGTTGCAGTTCTGCTGAAATTCACAAATTCCCTGACTTTAAAACAGAACACTAGGGATGCACGATGATATTGGCACGACATTGGGAACTGCAGATAAAAGCTTAAAATGACCATCATCGGCAGATATAAACATTGATGAGCCTGGCCGATTAGGTCACTTGTTGACTGTATGCACGTGATGACCGCAAAATGTAGCACGATCACCAGCAAACATGTCAGCTGTATGGAAATATTTTGAAATCTCTGAAACAGATAAGAAACTTGCCATTTGCAATGCTTGTAAAGCACCCGTGATGCGAGGAGGGGTAAAACAACACTCTTTCAACACTACAAATTTGATTACGCATCTTAAGAACCATCATCCTGAGCAGCACCAAGACTTTTTGAAAAGTAAAGTAAGCAAGGAAAAAACGCCTGCAAAAACTTTTCAGCCACCTCTACTCAAGTCATTTGACAAATCTAGGAAATACAGTAGCGACCACCCAAAGGTGAAAGAGCTTAATGACAAAATCATTGACTTTATTGCTGTTGATTACCAGCCGTTTACCGTGGTGGAAGACGTTGGCTTCTGTAGGCTAATGATGTACCTAGAGCCACGGTATGATATATCTAGCCAGCGCTACTTTTCTGATGTGGCCTTACCTGAACTCCAGAGTGTTGTCGGCAGTCACATTGAGAAGCTCCTCTCGGGCGCTAGACACATTAGCTTCACCACGGACATTTGGACATCAAGTGTAAGTCCTGTTAGCATGTTGAGCCTCACTGCCCAGTGGATAGACAAAGACTTCACCCTTAAAAAGGCTGTCCTACAGTCACAGGAATGCTCCGGCTCTCACACAGCAGCTGCAATTGCATCCGTGTTTGATAGTATGTTTGGGAGATGGAAAATAGAAAGAGAGCGAGTGCATATCATGCTACGTGACAATGCCTGTAACATGGCTAAAGCTATGGTGGAGTTTGGTGTGCCAAGTCTACCGTGCATGGCCCACACACTGCAACTGGCTGTCCACAAAGGTGTCCTGTCTCAGCACAGCTTGCTTGTTTAATATCTTTACAAATAAGTAATAGGGTAAAAGTAGTATAGAAGAGACTGGGCATTCTCTTGAATGAAATAAAAAAAGAAATGTAAATATCAGTATCAGCATCGGCCAAAAAGACTTTGAACATATCTGCATATCGAATATCGGCCAAAATCCAATATTGTGCATCCCTAATGAACACTGCTGAAAAAAAACATTGTAAATTTGTTGGGTGTTGCAGAAATGAGAAGTTGCTTCAGCAACATTTTAATTGAACTTTAATATCATAAACTCATGCTGGATCTTTTGAGGTTATATTGAAACTGTTCTCAGTGCAGCTCTGCAGATATTATTCACTGCTTATCACACAGTAACATCTGGTTGTACATGGCAAGTTACTGTTTGAATGTGTGAATTTGAGTTTGCTTTAAAAAAAACGAATACTTTGTTTAAAAGATGCTTTCATTAAAATATTGAAAAGTAACTTTTGTTTTCAAATCCAGGTGATGAGTGTCATTGCAGTCCTGTCTGTGAATATGGTGATATTGGCATCAATCCAAACAATGTGATTTTCAACAGTAGCAGAACAGTTAACATCTATCCAATGAGGATTACTGGAAACCTGAGTTAGAAAAACTGCACCACTCTGTTTTCCAGTTTAAATACAAGTTATACAAACACATACTTCTTCAGAATAGAGAACAAACCATTCATGGCAACAGCATCTTGTGATGCTCTTCAAATAACAGTTAAAGGTGAGAGAGTTTAGTTTTTCAGTGTATATCTATCAACATCTATAATGTTATTGTTTGGAATAAAACATGAAATCAGTTGCAGTTTTAGTTTAAACAGCAAACTCCATGACTTCACTGTGAAATGAAATATCTACTGTAGGATTAATTCCAGCGTTAAAGAAACCAACCAGTGAACAGAAAGTGGTGGTTTTCAAAGTTATTAGAGTTGAATACTGCTTAGATCCCTATATATGAAAACATCTTTCAGACAAAACTCAGTAACCGTCTACTGAATTTGTTTTTGACACTTGAAAAAGAGAAAACTCATGTATTGAGTTCACTCTTCATGTATCATCAGTGATGGACAAAACCTACATGACAATTGTTTTTAATTCTGTATTAGATTTAAAATAAATCCAGTTTATCTGAAAATGATCAACATATGCAGTTTAAATCCTTAAAATGTCAGCATTGTCATTTCAGTGTAAAATCTGTGTTTGATTTGAAACCACAGATTCTCCTCCGAGCCCCAGAATTGAGATCCCAGCTGATCTGAAGGAGAAGCAGTCTGTCAGTATAACCTGCTCAGCTTCCACTCCCTGTCCACACTCCCCTCCTAAACTCACCTGGAACCTCCAACAAGACACTCACAGCAACACAGAGGAAAACACAGATCGAACCTTTACAACTAAAATCCAGGAGACCATCACCTCAGTCAGATCAACATGATGGATACAACATCACCTGTTCTGCCAGATATCCTGTGATGTCAAGAGAAAAGATGTCAAGATGGCAGAGGAGAGAAAGACTCTCAGTGTTTCAAGTAAGACAAGCAGAGTTTGTTATTGGATCCTGTCAGTACATGATGATTGATGGGATGTCAGCTGATTTGAATAAAGTGAATCTCACATTTTCCTCAGATGCTCCTAAAGACACCTCCGTGTCCATCAGTCCATCAGGTTTGGTGTCAGCAGGTAGCTGGGTGAACCTGACCTGCTCCAGCAGAGCCAAGCCTCTCGTCAGCCGCTTCACCTGGTTCAACTGACTGTTGAAGGTAAACAAATGTACTGTATAAAGTGGTGAAATAGGAGCAGGTATTGTTGGATAAAGTATTAATAGCACAAATATTCAGGTAATCAGTATTCAAGTATTCTGTAACTTTTACTGCATTTGTGTGAAATGTAGCCATTCAAATAATGTTAATAAACCTGTTTACACTTGAGGTTAACTGAAGGAATTAAAGTATATGATATTTAGAGTAGAGGTGCTCCGATCAGGATTTTTTTTTGGCCGATACCGAATACCGATCACTGGGTCTATTTGAAGCCTTTTATTTATCATGTAGCATTATACAGTATAGTCTATATTTATTTAATTAGTCCTAAAAACAATGTATTACGTATTGAAATTAGCAGATGATGAAGTATCATGAAATGACAACTGTTTATTTTATTGCCTGGAAACATGGGCAACAAATTCCACTCCCTCTGTGTTAGAGACTTAAACCATAGCAGCCTTTGCCTGGTTACTGCGAACATCTTATAGCTTAGCAAAGACAGCTTTCCTGTGGAATAAACTACAAAAACAGAGCAAACAGCATCTTTATAAATTAGCACAGGCATCCTGAGTCGATGATAAACTCTGGAGTAGCCGCTTTTTGTTCTGGAAAGCTCAGGCAGGTTCTGTGGGTTTTAGGGTGTAGACAGAGGAGCAGAGAGAGGAGCCATTACTGTCATCAATGAGATTTGAAAATAAGGGACATTTAAATAACAAAGTACAATGTTAATTCCATATTATAGCCTACTGGTATTATTGTTATTATTACTTATAGTTGCTATATTCATTATAATTTCATGTGATTTACAGGCTAGGCCTTAAAATATTTCAGTGGGTTGTTTTCATCTACTAAATCCTTGTGCAAGAAGCACAGTCTACATCTTTTACATAGGCCTACTGCCAACGGCTTTACCAGAGAAGAGAGTAGCCAACACTTTAAATACGGCCAGTAGGTTTTTATTTGATTTTATAAAGGTTAAAAATATGGGAGATTTACAGGGGAACATTTAAACGCCCCACGACCCTGTACGCAGGATAAACGGTTTACAATGGATAGATGGATGGACATTTACAAAACGGGAGGATACAGGGAGAGAACGGAAAAAAACACGGGAGAATCTCGGGGAAAACAGGAGGGTTGACATGAGAGGAGGAGTAGAGAGAGGAGTGGGGTAATGCGAGGCTACATCCACACTGCTAGGTTTTTAAAACAGTTTTATAACAAATTTATAACAAAACAAACAAATCTTCTCCGCCCACAGCAGCGTCTTAGCTGAGTATCAGAGTTGATCTCTGTCTATATTTAAACGACAAACACACATCTATTGGCCATTCACGGATTCAGCAGATGGTCTGCTCCGCAGTTGCAGAACATTTGGCTAAAGAAGAAAGCCCACCGGGTCAACAGCGTTTTCAAACAAACATCTTCTGGTTTGCCGTTTTAATCTGGGAGGCGGTAACGTAGCAAAAGATCTACATTTTATAACGAAAACAGAGAGAGAGAGAGATGCAGTCAGCTGACTGAGTGCATGGCGCTTCTCTTTGCATCAGGAAACTTACACTGTGGGATCAGTGTCTCTCCCTAGAATCTAGACAATTAACCTCCGCTTGTGGGCGGCGTGTGTGTGAGATGAGCACGAACGCGAGAGTTTCACATGATCGCTCCTGCTTATTGCTCCTCTTGTCTTAATTCTGCTCAACTCTCATTGTAAATGATTAACTGGGCGCATCAATCGCTTCCTGTCTATAAAGGACCTTGGTGCTAGCTAGCTTTGAAAACTGCTCAGACCACATAGTGAAAGCATTTTAGCTGCCATTGAAAATTTGTCTGGCGAGTATTGCATCATCTGATCAGGTTTTCTTATCTGGCTTTTTAGCGACCACCGATCAAACTAAAGCCATTATGGACCGATTACGAACAGTGACCGATCGATCGGAGCTCCCTTAATTCAGAGCCATAACATTTCCTATTAAATTGAAGCTAACCGTGCTGTCTTGTTACAGATTATCCAGAGTTTGGGGTTGATGTCTACGTTACAGTGAAGATCCTGGGAATCGTAATGCTCTACAGTACAATCATCACCTTTGAGTGGTGAGACAAACTTTTCTGTGATCCAATCAAAATGACTTTGTGGTCTCTTTGAAATGTTTAAAGTTCATGTTGAAGTTTTATTCATGTTTATTCATTCCATCTCATTTTCTTTCAGGTGGTTTGGATCAAGATGCCTCAACAAACAAGTGAAGGTAAGCTGCTGGACGAGGACAGATATATTATTATAAGAGCAAGGCATCTTTCAACAACCATAAAGAGAAGCCAAATGTCAGTAAAGAGAGCTAATCTCACTTTATATCAGGCTTCGATTCACCAAGACAAGATCAAGGTGCTGCTGGCATTTCTCTTTCAGCTGCATTAACTCACTGCAGAGCACTAACACCTCTCTCTCTGTGCCGTTTCATTTCCACAGGATGCAGTAGAAGCAGACGATGTCAACAGAGTGACTGAGATTCAAACATCATGAAGGAGAAGAGGGAGATGTCATATTCACCATAAATACGTACCTACGTGTACCTACGCCGTAGGCTACGCACATAGCCATGCATTTATACTTGTGCGTCGGTGTATGTCATTCTGCAATTACACCTCCAAACGCTAGTTGGAAGTAGCGCTACAGCGTCCACTGTGTTGACTTTTGCTGGCCGAGCAGGCTAACTTCCGGTTTAGAGCTCCGCTAACATAAAGGTGAGTAAAATTGTATACGTGCGGTTCAATGTTACCCACCGAATGGATCACATTCTGATAGCGAAACAAGTCATTTTGCTCGGGTTGCGACGGTCAAATATATTGATTCACTGTGTTACAGCCGCCGTTTTGGCAGCTAATAAATGTTACTTCAAAGCGCGGGGTACTTCCGGTCGGCATGGAGGCATTGCGAGGCTACCCAGCTGACCAATCACAGAGCTTACGGTCCGCGTTGACTCGACGTGTAGTTACATTTTTGAGGAGGTGTACGTCAGGCGACGGCGTAGCCTCTGCGTAGCCCCTTAGCCTACGCCGTCAATTTGATGCAGAAGTATAAATTGTACTTTAGGGGTCGCTTTAATCATTGGTATCTCTAAAATAATAACCACACCTTGAAATGAGAATAAGTACCCTTTAAGTTTAATAAAGAGGCAAAAAGATAAATTCAATGTTAACTTAAACAATGACAGTGTTTCCACCGTTTTTCCAACTGGAGCAGATACAGTCAATAGCCAGTACCTTTTTTGCGATGTGGTCCGACAGTGAAAAGTTATCGGTCCATGGGCCTTAGAAACGAGGCAGGAGAGCAATGGGGGTAGCCAAGAGTCCAGGGTTATCCTGCGTTGCCAGAGGAACTCTGAGGGTTTCCGGTAGCTGAGAGCGCTATCGGGGGTCCTTCTCTGGGTTCCCGAGCCTGACGCAGCCTATCCGTCGGCATGCGTTCTCTCGCTTAACGAGCGGCACTCTACGATACAGCAGACCTCGTTTAGAGGCTGTCTTACTCCAAATACGTCTTCTTGTAGATTATCTAGCCGATAAAATACAACTAGTTCGGACAACTTTACACATACACACCCCGACAACTCCCGCTGCTCGCTGACCTCCCCTGTCTCTCCCTCTCTCGTTTCTCTTCCTGCTCACCTCTGACCCCTCTCCTCGATCTACGCATGTGATCTAATCACGTTTGTGACAAAATTTACATACATTTCTCTTATAAGTGAATCTTCATTTAACAAATGAAATAAAACAAAACACATATGGAATTTTAACATTTTTTAGGATTTTTAAACATTTTAACCCTTTGAACATTTTAATCGTGAATTTGACATTTTAACCTACAATGAAGTTATTTGTTTACTACAAAAACTAGTTATACACGTTTCAACCGGAATACATAAGAAAAACATAATTGAGTCTTTTTGTGAAGCAGTTTGTTATTTGTCTTTTGACAGTTTCCTTTTGTGGGGTTAATTGATAACTCATCTGTTATAAGTAAGTAGTTATTTCATTATGTGAAAAGCTTGTGAGTATTCAAAGCAAAGAAAGTAGCCTGCAACATGTTTCCTACTTTCCCCTTGAAAGAATTTGGTTTTATATTTGTGGGATACATTCAACTGTCTTGTTTCCCACAGTACTTTATGCAACTGTAAATGAAATATAAGTGTTAAAAGCATGAGGCTTATCAGTTTGTGGTTCATGACCTAAAGTGGGTAAAAGAGAAGTAGTGGAGGACAAAATTGCTTCATCATCCATCCATCCATGTTCATCCGCTTATCCGGGATCGGGTCTCGGGTGCTTCATCATTAAGTTCCCAATTTAGTTTGGTTCATTTTCAGTAAGGGCATCAATTAAAATATTACTATACTTCTGTGTCCTAAAAATACAAAAAGGTATAACAGACAATTTAAACATAATGTTTCTACTCACCTTCTTTATAATTTGACATGAACACGATACACTTGGTACAGCTGTTTACTGCAAAAAATGCACAAATCTTCCCTTTTTTATCTGATATGCACTTATTTGTTTGGCTGCATGTTGACAAAACCTGATCCAGCAGAAGGAGCCTTACCAGCTCTGTCTTTTGCCTCAATCAGCCTTTTTCCTTTGGGTCTGTAAACTGGTCTGAATGTACTAAACAGAAACTCAGCAGGAGAGGATCATCTAAACCTTTATCCCCTGGAACTGTCCTCCTTACAATACAGTAAGCTCACTTTGTTTTTAATGGTCTGTACAGTAATATATGTAACATAAGCTACAGAAAACACAAGAAATATAAGCTTGCACTCAATACAATACTACATTAGTGTGTAAACTAAAATTATAATAAAACTAAAAAAGAATTACTCTAAATAAATTTGCGCTCTGATGAGTTTAAGATGATGAGTTTTCCTCCCCTGGAAGTTGGCCTTTTCACATGCAAAAACGTGAGACATCGCCTGGTGGTTTGGTAAGGATCTGCAGAGACTCAAGCAGACTTACATCGCTTAAGGATTGTGTATTCAAAGAGCCTTAGTGAACCCCTCTCACCGTAAAGGTGTCACAGGAGACACTTAGCAGGACAGCAAAGGGGGCTGTCCAACCCCTCTCCCTCCACAGGTCACCTCCGGACATCAAAAGTACCACCTGTCCTGATTCCTTTTCCCACAGAATGACTGAGCCATAAAACACCACTCCCTTCTCTTCTTTTAGCTGATGTGCAAATGTGACAAGCCAGAAATGTGAAAGGGTGGGATACTAACAACCCCTGCCTTCTTGAGCTAACAAATGTTTCATTATAAAATGTGTTTTGTTTTGTTTAAATAATAATCCTTGATAAGTTAGTAGTGGCGTTTGCCTCTTAGGTTAGTAGTTATGTTACCAGGTTGTTGTTGAAAAGAATCTAAATAAGTTACTTTTGCAGTGTTTTACTTTTCAGCAACGATCCCTGACATTTCTTCATTTTATGTTGTAACCAATGCTTTGTTCTCAACACTTTCTGACACTTCCTTTAGAAATGATATGATAAAGAAATGTCATCCTATACTACTCAATTAATTTTCCAGCTCGAATTTACAGTTAAATCACTAAATTCCCCAGCTCCGGAGCAAAGGGTTGAATATCTACTCCTCATGTAACCAGAGCTCCCCCCAGTGGACAAAATAAGTATTACATGCCATCGTTCTGAAATGTCGTTTAATGTATAAACGTTGCTCTTTATTTAACTGTTCGTAATCTGATGCCATTTGCTTGTATCTCTAAGTAAGAATGTGTAACCTGTATATTATCCAGGAAGCTAGTTAAGTTCCTCTTATATGATGTGATTCCTATGAAATGCTAACCTTTTAAAGGTTTAACTACTGACAATTGTTTTCCCTTGTATTAAGTGCTTAAAACTAAGAACGGTATAAACGTTTGACAATTAAGGTTGGATTGCGGGAAGATATTTGATAACAATACGCGCAAAATAGATTTTTGAATAGACATATTAGAAGTTAAAAAGACAGTCTGTCAGGAAACCGGAAACAAGCCCTCAGGGGAACAAAGGACTGCCCTCTGGGAACCACGCCCCAACAAACAAAAGCAGCAACACACGCTCGCTTGCTCTCTTATTCCTCTTCACCTACACTTCTGCACGCGCTCAGCGTGCTCCCCCTTCTGGCAACACCCTAAGAAGTTCGACCCGGCACAGCGCAGGCTCTTTTGTTCGTTTCAAGCCACACATGCGAAGCGCCGCGACTTTTCCAATCAACTTACTTGCTTTGTATTTTCTTTGGTTTTGTTCGGTTAAAAGTTATCAGACCGTTAAGTTACACCAGTTTAATTCAAGAATGACCAAGTTCTTTTTAAGCTTTATCCTTCGAGCTAACTTACACTGCTCCCACTGAAGCCGGACCCAGCCACGTGGGCCCGCCAGCAGTAACAAAGGACGACCAAACCTCTAACCTGAGCCAGGGTTGTAAAGGCCCCCACTGCAAGTTTCTTCACTAAACCGACCACGACGGACCTCTGGAGCAATTCCCTGGCAGAGAAAGCGACCAGCTGATGGCTTTAAGCCGTCCTAACCGAGAATGCACAGAACTCCTTTTTTATTTAGATTATGCAGCGACTGTTACACATGCTCACATTAAAGCATGTGCTGCACTGTGTGTGTTTTGGCGATTGATCCGCATCCATTAACCTACAGGTGCTTTTTTTTATTTCCCCAGTATCTCCAGGCAGAGGACATTTAGAGGAATCATGTTTTCTGGCGACTCTTTCAGAGGTGTGTTAGCCTGTTTAACAGACTCTTAATATCGTTCAGAACCTTTCAAAGTAAAAGTTCTCAGTTAAACTCCTGCAAAAAACATTCTTGAGCTTTAATATTGAGGCAAAACCACTAAAGAGGAAGTGATGTGAGTAACTGTTGCTGCCATGACTGAGATCTATTTCAGCACCACTATCAAAGAATTTATTTATTTTAACTTTTTGCCACTATCAAAGCACCATAATCTGGCCGTGGACCAGATATTATTGATGGCAGTTTTGGTCCATAATCACAGAGAGAATGAATGTGTTTCGTTAATGTATTACTTTATCTAATGTGTGGTTTATAATGGACTGTAGTGCAGAAACAGTGACAATTTTTCACACTCTTGGCTTACATTTTCCTTGTTATCTGTCAGTGGCTAAGTCACAATAACATATGGTTTTACTGAATTTCTTGGCTATTCTCTGCTGTCTCAGAAGAGACAGCTTTTGTGCTGTGTCAGCCACCTTAGCTGTCCTATGTGTTGTGGTGGCAGCCCGGCTGACGGTGAGTGTCCTGGTTTTTCCTCCTTTTTATCAGTTTTCTGCTTTTTCCCTTGTTTTCATGTTCTCTGCCCGCCTCTCTGTGTTTTCTCCCCCGTGTGCTCTCTCTCCCAGCCAACTACCTGCACCTGCAACCCATCATCCACCTCGTCAGCCTGTCACACCTGCCAGTAATCAACCTCATCCCAGCCTGTATTTCAACCCCGGTTCTCCACACCATCCTTGCTTGATCGTCGTAGCTCCATACCCGGTGCCATCCCCACGTTCAGGCTTTCATGTTTCTTGTTTTTTCACGTTTACCCTGTACCTTGTTGCTGTCTTCCCTAACCTTGTCCCTCTGTCTGTTTTCCTCCCAGGTACACTCACCCTCGTCCTCCGTTCGGCTGGGCTCATCCACTGGCCCACTCCTCTTTGGACTTCCCTCACGGCGTCCTCCCTGTTCCCCCGCCTCTCCACGCTTCCTCGGCCCCTGTGTTCCCCTGCTCTCTGGCCCCCTGTCTCCTTGGTTCCCCGTGCCTGTACTTCCCCGACGTCCTCCTCTCCCTCCAGTCCCTCTCACCCTTTTTCCTCCAATAAACCTCCTTCCTTCTGAGTGCTGCATTTGGGTCCTCTCTGTCCACACACCACACCTC
>NC_060150.1:30495024-30544233 GCF_021292245.1 Micropterus dolomieu | reverse complement strand
TGTTAAGCATTGCCAGAGCAGTTAACGGCCCTGAGCATTGCGAGTTGAGTCCACGAGTGAGTGACGTGCGATACCACTTAATTCCTATCCGATCCAATACCAAGTAATACCCAGGCTGGTATTGCCGATACCAATACTTTTTACATATTTTTTGTTCTAGTTTAATGTGACCTCCCTCTCCCGTTTTTGTATTTATGAGAGAAATAAGGAGTAGGCTGTAGCCTTACCAATTCAAAATAATATCATATTCTTTAATTATAATGAAAATATCCTGCTCCGTACTGCCTCTTCATAACATCATCATATTATTTTGACTTAATCTCAGATGTTGAGCGAAGTTTGCAGTGTTGCCAAAGTATTTCACTGTCTTTGCACACACATCACACACAGGTCATTATTACCTTCAACAGAGCCAGACTTGACTGTTTTTACAGTCAGCCATAGTAAGTATTCAGTCACGGGAAATGTAAAGGGCTGCAGCGGCTCACTTCAAAGAAGCTCTGTCACAGAGCCGTAGCACAAGCATGACTTGGCGGAAGGAAAAGTAGTTCCTATCACCTGAGTAGCCTATAATTAGACCATCCTGGTGACAGTAAGATACTTATGATAATACACACACTCACTCCAAATTTCTGAGTTTAGATATTGATCCTTTTATGAGTATCGATCCTGAAACGTTGGTATCAGAAATATCGATACTTTAGGATCGATCCGCACATCACGAATACACAGAGGAAGCGAGCAGAGTAAAGACACTTCACGTGACTTTTAACCAAGAATGTACAGATTCTCACATGTACATTCTTCCCACGGGCAGTTCAAAACCGGAATGTCTCATGTATCTCCAATCCTAGCTAGAAATCACATTTCTCACTGAACAAAAGAAAGTAGGGAAGTGGTGGCTAAATAAGAGGGAATGAAAGAGAAGAGGAGGTATTCCAGCTGTTCATTTGTTAAGATGTGTTGATTGTTAATTATAAAACTGGTTGAGACTGAACTTCAATCACTAAAAGCTACGGTTTTTATTTTATTTTTTCTGAAATTGAGTGGCAAATAAAATTTTTATTGAGACCCCTGATCACTAAAAGCTACGGTTTTTATTTTATTTTTTCTGAAATTGAGTGGCGAATAAAATTTTTATTGAGACCCCTGATATAGGCCCATTGCACTGACATCAGTCCTCTGTAAAATAATGGAAAGTATGGTCACAGACGGATTAGTTTATAAATTAAAGAGAGAAGAAGGGATGGTTTACACCAGTACAAAGTTGCTTCTGTAGAGGGAGAAGTACCATGGATGCTGTAATTTCCCTTTATAGTGAAATAAGAAAGCAATGGTGAATAAAGAAATACTAATGGTAGTGTTTCTTGATATTGAAAAGGCGTATGCCATGCTATGGAAGAAGGGGCTTGTCATAAAACTTTATGAGGCTGGAGCCAGAGGATGGATGCTTAACTGGATACAAGACTTCTTGAAGAATAGGAGCATTCAAGTTAAATGCTTTTTCAGATGGCACAAGTACTGATAATGGAACACCTGAAGGAAATGTAATAAGTCCAGTTCTTTTCAACATTATGATAAATGATATATTTGAAGAAATTGAGAATAGTTTTGGAAAATTTCTGTTTGCAGGTGATGGGGCCATCTGGAAAAGGGGCAGGAATATCAAACAAATAACTGAACGAATGCAAGTAGCACTGAACAAGGTAACTAGTTGGGGTGAAAAGTGGGGATTTAAGATCTCAGTGGATAAGTCAAAGTATATAATATTTGATAATAAGAAAACTGAATGTGGTGGTTTAAGTAAATGAACAAGCAATTGAGAGGGTAAAAGTTTTAAATTCTTGGGCGTGCACTTCGATGAGAGGCTAACATGGGGAAAGCAGATAAATAAGGTAGTAAATAAGTAGGAAAAAGTGATAAATGTAATGCGTTCCCTCTCAGGTAGTACATGGGGTGCGGGCAAAGATACTCAACTAATGATCTACAGGGCCATTATAAGGTCTAGACTGGATTATGATTGTGTATGTTATGGGACAGCAGCTGAAACACATTTAAAAAGGCTGGAAGAAATACAGGCTAAGGCACTTAGACTATGTTGCAGGGCCCTTTGTACAACTCCAGCCCCGGCTTTACTGGTAGAGATGCCATTATCAATTTGACGGGAGAAATTGGCAGTGCAGTGTATTGTTAAATAATGGGCACATAAAGGAGAGGAATGTTTTATGTTTAACATAAGTAAAAAGGTGGAGAAGATGGGACTGAAGGAGGTAGTGGTGGCCCCGCAAGTGCCCTGGTCAGTTGTACCGTGGATGCTCTCCATACCAGAAATCAACCTCAGTATAATGGACAACATAAAACATCATGAAGGCACTGTGTATCCCGATATGGTAAAACAAATCATTGGGGGTCTTATCTTCAGATTTACACAGATTGATCCCAAGATCCACAAACTGGGAAGTCGGGTTTTTCTTTTTATATCTCACAGTATGAAATTGTAAAGTTCAAGCGACTGTCTGAGGGGGTATTGGTGTATACAACAGAACTTCTAGCTATTATATGGGTACGACAGTGGATGGAGGTTCAACCAAGGCAGAGCAGTGTTACTGGTGTAAAACCAGAAGACATTCTGTAATTATGACAAGACTGAGACTGGGACACTGTAGACTTGAATGGCAAAGATGGCCAAACATAAGGATGGACTCCTGCAATCAACAATAGACTGTTAAGTCACAGCCTACAGAAGAACTCAGTCTGGCCTAAGTGAATTCCCCCATGCGGCATTGATGTGTCTAAAAGCTAAAGATTGTTTCTGCTTCACTGCCATGACAGAGTGAGGTAAACAGGATAGGATACCTGCTGCGGTGTGTCTTTGTGCTCACATACTGTCGCTAATAAAGACGCTTTTTAAATGAATGTTCATCATTTGTTCACCTGATGCTTTTAAAGTCATCAGGTAGTCTTTGTTGGAGCACTGAATTACAGTTACAGTTACATTATGTTGTTATAACACATACAACAGAGTAATCTGACCTTTTTGCTTGGCTAGCTAGCTACAGTAATGTTAACAATAATAAACCAAAGTTAGCAGCTCTTTGAATCCTGGTCAATGAGAGTAGTTAGATGTGGAATCAGTGCCAAATCTGATTAAAAAATGGACTAGACAAAATTATTTTTTCATCTGCATGTGCATTGACTCAGCAGGAATGATATTACTTGATCTTGATGACTTAGTTGATCTATAGGAGAAACATATCTGAAAACAACACAGAATGACTGAGGGCTGCACTGACTTAAGTTCTGTTGAGTTTTAGATTTTGAATTGTCTTCTGCCACCTGAATTCTCTTACCATATATAAAAATATTTCCACCAAAAATTGATGATTGAAAAATTAACTAGAATGCAGGAAATTCAGTTTAACCTTGTAACATCCCAACAGCACGGTCCTGGCGGCAGCTTTCAGTATGTGCACACAGCTGCTATGTTAACTTCATACTCATATGATACACACTTACTCACTCACGCAGAGACTGTTTACAGCTGGCATTAAAACGCATTTTGGGTGATCGGATTAGGCTTGACCACATGAAAGTCCAAGTGTAAGGACGGTGTAGTGGGTCAAGCAGCCTCTAACCACAAGGAGGAGGTGAGATCAGATTCTGCCAAAAGGGTTTTTTTCCTCCCCCGGAGTTGGCCTTTGACATGTAAAACTAAAGACATCGCCTGGTGTGTCGGTAAGGGCCTGCATAGACTCAATCAGAACTATCCAAAACACTCTCGCCGTAAAGGTGTCACTGAAGACACTCTGCAGGACAGCAAAAGGGCATTTGCAACCCTTTACAACCACAAATGACCATTTAACATCAAAAGTACCATGCAGCCCTGTCTCACCCTGATTCCTTTCCCACAGAATGGTTGGAGCCTAAAAAACACTACTCTCTTCTTTCTCTAGCTGATGTGAACGTGATAAGCCACAGGAATGTGAAAAGATGGACACTAACGAAACATGCTTTTGTGAGCTAAAAGAATGTTTCATTATAAACTGTGTTTTGTTCTGTTTAAATAATAGTCCTTGTTAAGTTAGTAGTGGCGTTTGCCTCTTAGTTTAGTAGTAATTACCCTGTTGATATCCTTAAGTGATGTTTGAAAACTAGAGAATCATAATAATAATAATAAAAATAATAATAATGACTTTATTCAGGACTCAGAATGGAAGGTCCATAGCATACAGAAAAAAACAAGACAAAACAACAACAGCTACAACATAACAATAAATATACAGTAAATAGATAAAAATTAATAAAAAGGTCTATGTCGCCAATGTCTCCACAGTCTAGATGTATACCTGACCGAGCTAAAATCATTGTGGGCTAAAGCTTGTATGATTCTATTTTCAGAGACAGAAATTCTACACATATATAGGAAAATAAGATTTCTTATTAAGGCCGAATAGGTAGGCGACCCAACATTAACATACATTTGACCAGCACTACACCATCTTGGTTGTTTTAAGAGCAGTCTCATACCATCATTCTACGCTACATTCAGCCTCTGCATGTTCTTTTTGCTGTAAGACCGCCACAAGTGGGCAGTATATAGTGGTGTACAGATTGCTTTGAATAGGGCAACCTTAACATAAGCAGACAGTCCTTATCATCCGATAAATCATTTGCAATATGATGGCCAAGATATCACACACTTTAAGGGCAGTACCAGATAAAAAGAAATCAGGGAATACTAATTTCCAATCCAACAATCATGATATTGCTCTTACTTGCTATTATATTTAATATTAAAATCTGCACCATACTGAGAGCAAACCTTCAACAGTTGTTGTAACCCAGCACTATATGGGCAAATGATTACCATATCATCTGCATACATAAGGTGATTAGTGAGAGTATTGCCTATCATACATCCTGTATTACCTTTATTTAATTGTTGTGACAAGTCATCCATATACACGTTAAAAAGGAAAGGTGACAAAATACCACCCTGACGAACACCATTACCAACAGTAAATGGTTCTGATATAGAGCCCCCCCATTTCACCTGCATTGACTGGTGTGAATACCGGAAGACTAGGATTCTTATAATTACTTTTGGTATTTCTCTATCTTGCAACTTAAGAAACAATTTTTCATGGTTTACCCGATCAAATGCCTTAGAGGCATCTATAAAACACATAAACGTTGTGGAATTCTGGCTATTATAGTAATCTAAAATTTCCTTTAAGGCAAATATACACATATCTGTACCGCGTTGACGTTTAAAACCAAATTGGTTGTCAGTCGTAAAAATATACTGTTCCAACCTGTTAAGAAGAATTCTCTCCAACACTATGGATACAATACTAGCTAGGGCTAAAGGTCTATAATTGTCCATGCTGTTTATTTTGCCAGTTTTGTCTTTAATGATGGGCACTAATAAAACAGTTAAGATAGATTCAGGCAGAATCCCATGAACTAGGAATTCTGTCATACAAATAGCAAACAGGGGAACAAGTTTGTGTGTTCAATGTTCAGCGGTAATTTTATCGGTCCCACACGCTTTATTGTCATCTAATCCCAATACTGCAGATTGTACCTCTTCTGTATTAATAACCACATTTTCATCATTATCAATATTTTCCACCTCAATAGTATTCCTCCCAATACAGTTAAACAGCTCATGATAATGTTGCCGCCACATCTGGCAAATTACATCTGAGCCACTGACACCCTCAATATTTGAGGGTAAAGACATTTTAGTACTGTTCATGGCTCTAACCTCTTTCCAAAAGTCATTATAACTTATGTTATGCATCTTACATGCCAAAGAGTCAGACCTCATCGAGTTCTCATTCTTTTTATATATCTTAGTGCATACTTAAAATTTGCATTTGCCCGCTTCTTCTCTTCAAATAAAGGGCCCTGTCTATCTCTACCAGACACTATCCAGTCTTTAAATGCACACCGAGCTTTGGCATGAAGTTCTGCTACATGCTTGTTCCAACCAGGCTTGATGCTACATGCCATTCGCTGAGGTTTATAAAAATGCCTACTGGCAATATTAAGTGTTTCAACAATTGAGTCATATAAAACACATAAATCATTATTATGTTGTGGATTCTTACAATTAATATCACAACATCTTATGGCGTCTTTGGGCAGTGCAATGTTTCCCAGCAACAATTAAACTCGATACCAACAGCCCAATCCACCCCCAATCTTACCACTGATATTACTGATTCATAGCTCTTATTCCATAGGATAGCCACGCCCCCAGATATCCTTCCTTTGACAATTTTAGTACTTAGATCAGTGGTAGATTCCCCAGCCCCATAATATCCATTATGTAATGTATTTAGATCCTCCATTTCCTGTTTAGCTAAAAAGGTCTCTTGAATACACACATCACAATTGTCAAGAAGCTTATCAATCACAAAGCGACGTGACTTATCCCCTGCACTGTGCCCGAGATGCAGGCCACGCGCATTATATGACCCAACCCGTACCTTCATATTAGGCGTTTTATAATGTCTGTGCTGTGCTCACTTGCCCATTGTCTTGAGTCATTGTAATCTCCAGATTGCGACCACCAAAAGGGACTACAGCTGCTTGTTCTTGCCGCAGTCCTCCAGTGACTCCCTCCGCTCCATGCCCTCCATCGGCTGACGAACTTTATAGTAACGCCGAACATAAACTCCTGCTCGCCAAAGTTGTGGATCGTTTAGTTCATTGCATTCAGCCGAGGCATGACACGAGCTGAACCTGTTTCTTGACGATACAATCTTCCGACTGATCTGCCCAGTTTTTTTGACAGATAGTTACTTAAAGTGTCAGCTTCAAGATCAGGAGCAAATCTAGTGGCAAACACATTCACCAGCCTGGTTTTGACCACTTTAATATTACTCCCATCACCAGTTCCAACTATTCCATAAGAAAGTAATCTTGAAGAGTTTCCTAATTTCCTTTTTTGTTTTCTGTTCTCTCTATTAATCACTGTCTGTTTAGTTTAACTAATGCTTTAGCTAAATGTTTCGTATATAATTTCTTATTAAAATATGCATCTGCACGTTCCTCTTGTGTATAATCCGCTTCTCAGTTCCCAGTTCGAGTAGTGAGTTTAAAATTTTTATATCTACAGTCCTTTCATAGAACCAGAGCTCAGAGGACAGAAAAGGTATAACACACAAGTGTTTAAGATTCTTCTTTGAAGGGGAAGAAGTTTTGAATATCTCTCACAATTACAATATATAATGGATTCTTTGCTGCAGTGCTTACATATATTTTGTCTCCTGAGTTAAAACATCGAGTTTACACTGGAAATATGTAGTTAAGCTGTGTTACACCTGCTATTAAGTATTATAACAATTAAGAAACAATTAACCCACTATAGTTTGACCTTGTTTTGCTTGCCTTTATCTGAATGTTTAGAATTAAGAAGTTTTTCAAAGGTTGATGTTGTGGAGAAGAGATCAATTGAAAAACACGCAAATATACTTTGATCTATTTAATGTTAAAACTTCGAGACCCCGAGGATACTCCCCCAGTGAAACCCCACTCCCAAAATGACATCACGATGTCTCAAAAAGAGAATAGATAAAAGACCCGGTCGTCCTTTGTCTCTCTCTCTCGTATCCTCTCGTAATTACGCTTTCTTAAACTTCCTTTAGTTTTTTGAAATTCCAATCTTTTTTTTCTCCGTACTTTCAACTTCCTTCAGACGACTTGAGAAAGCTTCATGTTCCTGAATCCCTTCTTCTTTAGCGGGAGATTTGATTTTGACAATTTTTTTTGGAGCTGTCTGGGAAGAAAGTTTCCCCAGACTTTGTTAAAACTTGGCAACGTCAACAAGCCTATATTCCCTGGGCCTCGCAAACCCCACGGTGAATGTATGTGTCTCATTTGATTTTGTTGTTTTAAATTACTCGACTGTTTTACGCAACTTTTGACTCAGAAACTCAGAAAGTTCTTTCAATCCTCATCTCGGGTCGAACTTAGCCGCTGCTCCAAAGACAGAGTTGGAGTGTTTTCCACTGAGCTGTAGCAACACCAACTGAACTTAGAGTGCCAAGCCAGGGCGGACGGCCCGTTCCTGCGAGCGTCTTTTCCACTACCCCAGTCAGTCAAGGACTCTGGACAAATCCATCGGTTAAAACTTGCTCGAGGAGTCGGGTCGCGTGCCAAGCGCCCGAAAGATTGATCACCACACGAGCTCAGCTGACTATGAGGCTTGACCACAGAGGGGGAAAACGACAAACATAGGCTAATACAAACCACATTCTGTGACTGGTCCTAATCTTTAGTTTAGAAATCCCTGGTTTATTTAACTCCATTTGCAACATAACTCATGATCATTCGTTCCCTCACTCCCCTAGAATTACTCTCCCTCCACTACACCAGACTGAAATTCCACTGAGCCTATTATCCTGATTTTGGTCTTAATGCATATTCTGTTTATTACATCCTGATTTGTTCCATGTTCGACTGTTATTCTTGTACTATTCCCATATTTACTCACACTATTGTATTGTAAATTTCAAATTTCATTTTTTAGTGATTTGTGTGTGTGTTCTGTTTAGCGTCCTCGGTCCTTGTACAGAGAATTCATCCTCAGATTTGAGACTGACTAATTGATTAACTCAACGATTTTGCATATTTGAATCATTAATTACCAACGAATTACCAGAAATTTGTCCAATTATTAGCTACACTTAAGGTTCCTAAAGCCTTGAGCGGACAGCAAATCTTTAGGTGGTGCCCCTGGAAAATGAGAGATATATGAATTATTATTATTAATATTTCCCAAATATTCATATTCATAATTTATTAACAGTAGCACATGTTGGTATGCTACAACGGATAGTGATCCGATCGGCAAAACCGTCTCTGGAGGTGGTCAGGGAGGCATTCTGACCACATAGAATAATGAGAATGCATTTTGTATTCGCATTTAACTACGTGGGAGGACAAACTTAATTGGTTGTGTTACACCCTGGAAAGGGGATATATTAATAAAGACTCTTGGACACGATGCCTTCTTTGAATCAACTTCATTGAGAATGAGGTTAAGCAGAAATAGTTACATCTGTACAAAAGCTCTTCCAATAAAAATATTTTAACAATGACACAGATTTGGTAGCTAATAAGACAGGTCGAGTATACATTATACTGCAACGTTTAAGTTTCCTGCGTATATAATAACTTTATACCTGCGTATATAGTATCTTTATAAAATGACAAAATGTAGAATATATATTCGAAAATATTCTTTGTGCAGAAATATGTCAACACAGTTGTGCTCAAGACGCTGTACACAAAAGCTATGTTATAATATCACAAATAGACAAGGATGTTGTTGGACCACACTAACAGAAGGCAAGAACAGTTTGTAAGGACTACAGTGTCATTCAAACACAAAAGGTAACTTGTTTTCACCTGTAGTGCAACACACTATAGTTATCATGCTCTTTAGCTTTTCTCATAGGTAAGTGAACAAGAATAATATCTTTCTCTTCTTTTTAGACAGGTAAAAGTCAAATATAACAGATAGATGTCTGTGAAAACTGTCCATTAATCCACAATTTTAAACCTAAATTATCAAACTTAAATGTACTAGAAATAAACAAAACTTATAAAACATTGACATTTGTCTCCTCCATTTAGTATACTCTCTTCTCTCTATCATGAGCAATAACTTGAAATGGACACAGGAACAGACTAACAATACACACATTAGCAATCTCCATCCGCCTGCATGTATTTCTCATGAAACAAGCACAATCAAAATACGCACAACATTCTGAAGACATGCCGTTCTCCGCAACGAGGGAACGGTTAGCTTAACTAGCTGCGTGGCTATATGCTATTTAACGGTCTAAAACCTGAAATAAAGTTTATATAAGACAACACTTACTCAGCATGTTTACAAAACAATAGCAGTACAGTTCAGCAAAAACATTACATAGTTCACATGCATAAATACCGATATCATACCTGGAAAGGGGATATATACTAATAAGGACTCTTGGACACGATGCCTTTTTGAATCAACTTAATTGAGAATTCTGACGTCTGTAGGCATGACAACTAAATGGCAACCCTTCCTTCTTCAGGGATCAATCGTTTGTGTTAATAAACAACTATTTAATTATTTTAACCATTAACCGTTTTAGCCTCTTTCACATTGGTCACTTAACATTAACTCTTACGCATGACTGCTTTTTACTTGTTGTTTTCTTCAATTATTTATTTCTGTCTCCATGACTATTCAATTAACTTTATGATAAAATCAGTCTATCACAATTGCAGTTTTCCGCAAATAAAAAACAGTCTGACAACGCAGACAGGCAGTGTGTCCACAGCCAAGCCTTACATTGTTGTAAATAAAGGCCTCAAACTGCGCAGAACGATGTCAGGCGGAACTTAAGTTTCACTTTCACTGTCTGGGCGATCTCATTACATCGGCGCACCGCTGGAAAGAGACACTTCAGAAAGTTATTATAGTTTTGGAAATGAGAGGAAGATGTGAATTTGTTTGAGCCAGACAATTGGGATCTCAATGTGGACACTGAAGACGCATAGAAATGTCAGGTGTAAATGTGTGTGTGTGTGTGTGTCCAGTTTGTAATCACGAAGTGCAGGTGTTTTGATGCAAAGCTTGTGTAGAAACAAGGGTTGAAAGATTCCTCAATTCCATGGTTAAAGACAACTCTGAGGTGGAGGATTTGTCTGACTGTGATGCTGCTGATCCTGGTGTGGAGCTGAATGATTCATCTTATTCAACTGATCAGCAAAGCAGTGATGACAATGCATTAGCTTCAGAGATACAGTGGACCTGTGCGCAAACGTAAACGTGGACAGCGGTGGAAGTCTGCTCAATTTGCTCCACATGTGGTTCCATTTCAGGCTGAAAAGGAGGCTGAAGATGAAAGGCTGCATGAGCGCCAACATTGGAAACCACTGGACTATGTACAACAGTACATGGACACCGAGCTCATCAAAGTAACGCTAAAACTTAAAACAAGTTTTAGCGTTCGTGTGCATGTCCCTGTACTAATGTTTCAGATCAATGCAGAGTTTAAACGGATTACCACCATGCCTCTACAGTTAAGGCTACTCTCACAGTTGGACCCATCCACTGCCAATATGCTGAAGGTGTTTGAGAAGAGATCGGGCAGTAGGGAAAGAAGCTGAGAGACATGTCTGCCATGGTGACGGTAAGAATTCTAACTATTTAACTTTCAGTTGTATTTTTTCCTAATAAAGCAGCCATGTGTAACTTGGTATAGCTTTGTGTTAAAATGCAGCCATGTGCTTTGTTTTACTCTTTAAGGATGACATTGATGCTGGATGGGAATGTGTTATCATACTCTGCATCTACCTCAACGAGGATCCTTATCATCTTGTGCAGGAGTATGTGGTGAGTGTATAGAAGTAATATTGTTATAGTGTAACCTTCTTAGGTGCCGATCAGACAGTACTGCCCTTTTTGTTGAAGCCTACTATTAAAAAAAAAAGAAAAGCATAAGCTGCTCTTGCTGGTTGCTTTCCAACCACAGCTGTCCGTAGTTTAACTGTAATTTTGCTGTTTAGTGAACTTGCAGATCTGCAAAAACATCTACATAAAAATAAATGGATGGGTAGAGAGAACTTGCTCTGGCTAGTCTCCCCTCCACGATTATGGTTTTTGCTAGAGTTTGGGTACTGGTTATCTGGAATACGGTATCACTACCCAAACGGTACCTTTTTTTAAGGTACCTTGGTCTCTGTAATAACAAATACACTGTAATTTCAGTTAATCCAACAAACATTACAAAACATTAGTGTACTTGCTATTGTATGCAAAAGTACATATGCAAGAGGGCTTTGGATCTTTATAACTAGTGGTGTGACAAGACATGTAGCTCACGAGACGAGACATGAAATTGGGTTCACGAGATCGAGACGAGAGTTTGACACTGCTTTTAAGAGATCTTCAATGCTGAAATATATGAAGATTTTGAGTATTAATTTATTTCCTACAATTTATGGTAAAAATGTTTTTATTTATGTAAAGGGTAACAGAAAATTCAGGTGACAGACAACAATTCAAACAAAATATAATAGAATATAATGCAGTGAGGGTCTCAGGCATTCTGTGGTGCTTTGAGATGTTTTCTCCTGTTGATCAACTTTTCTCATGTAATATCATACCTTCTGAGTCAACACACGTGCGGGCATGACTTAGCTGCATTTCTGCTCACAATTAAAACTTTCTGCACATTCAAAATCTCCGCACATATCTGTGTTCTCTATGAAGTTGAGAAAAAAGTCATAATATTACTTAGGCTGGACCCAAATATTCGATCGTTGGGTACGTATTCGATTTTAAATTTTGAGACTCGAATATTTCGGGGTTTTCATATCATGGGTTTTCACACACATGATCTCTGTTGATAACAGTGAAAGTAATGCTCCAGTTCACATTAAAGGGGAAACAAAATGCTGAAGCCCTCAGCTTTGTGGGAGCACTTGAAAGAACTTTTAGTAGTGTAGAGTGAATTTTGCAAAACGTGTTACTTCCCGCTATGGGAATAGCGCTTATCCTCTCTGCTCTCCATGGAACCTTTCCCGGCTAAAATATTCCCATATTCTGCCAAAATCTGTACTCAAGTAAATGTGGTCTTCAAAATAACTATTTGAGTTAAGCTATAATTTATACTTCTGCATCGAGTTAAATAAAAAAAACACTAGGGACTAATACTAAATTAATATTCTAGTCCTAAGTACACCAGTAAATATTAATAAAGTGTCCTGCACTTAGGTCTACTAGCCTAGCAAAGTTAAAAACTACATTTTGGTTAATAACTTGCTGAAGAAACAGAGTGCTCTCTCTCTTTTTCTCTCGCACACAGACTTACGCACTCATGACCACCGTTATCTCTCCCCCATGGGATACTCCCTCACTCATGTCATTGCCAGAACTCCTTGGACATTTATCCTTCTGCTGTTCTGCTATCAATCTATCAAATACGTATAGCTGTAGCTCTTGAAATTACTGCCTGGTTAAGTCTATGCATGTCTGAACATAATGGCTTATAATGCAAGCTGTCTCTACCAGCATTAATACATATATGATGAAACGCAGATGTTTAGGCTATTGAATATTGGTGCAAATAAACAGTGAGGCGTTGCATAAATTATACAGTTATATAAATTATACAGTCCTTGCTGAAAGTATAAATTATAAGATTTTAGAATATATTTTTAAAACTACTGCTTCTCAGTGCTGTATTTTTAAGCACAAAAGTAATGTTGGAAATAACTTTGGTGTAGTTTAAAAGACGCCCTATGTCCTAATGAGGTCTGAGTTTCCCTTTCCTTTTCACCAGGAAATGGCTGAGACCCATTTCTTCAGTGCCATAGAGATGACGACAGGAGGATCTTTGTTGTGAAAGACACTGTCAACAGCGAACCCTCTGTGTCGTAGTAGTCATCGAGGGTGTTGTGGTGGCACTTCGAGATCTTGAGAATGTAGCCATTGCGTTTGCAATGTTGTTTGGACTCTTTCATGCATTAAACATGCAATACCCTACAAAGCTCCGCTACACTTTTGAGGTAACTCAAAAGATCATCGTGGAGCTGGATGTGGGGGAACTGTCAAGAAAGTTTGAAAACTAAACTCCACCACTGAAGAGAGCTAATTTTTCTTGGTTGGATTAGAACAGAACCTTAGAACCTCTACATTCTTGGACTGAGTGGTGTTGCAGCCTGGTTTTGCTATAATTCAGTGTTATTCAAGATGTACTGTTTTGATTACTGTACTGTACGAGACACATTTAAATGTAACCATTGCATTTTAATGTGTTAATATATTACATTGTTCAAAATCCTTGACCTTCCCACAGAACATTTAATGTGTATTTAAATTTTTTTATTCTTGATGCAAGGTCTGGCATGTTTTGGCCAAAGCAACATCTGGAAAGAGAGCGCATTAGACTTCTTTTGTGCTCTCAGTTACAGTATGCAGTATACCCCAAGAAGCGGTGCTGAGGCCTGGTTTTAGTACAACAAAGTTTTACAGTTTTGATTACTGTCCGGTACTAGGCACATTTTACTAGTCCACGTGTTAATATATATCATACATTGTTAACAACTCATGACATCCCCGTGGCACAGTATGGTGAACTTTTAATTTTTTTAAATCAATGCAGTTTCTTTCTAGCCACACAACTGTACAGTATAGTCATTTGTGGAATAAAATTTCAGAATTTAACAGGCTCATAGTTTTTAATGAAAATATTCAATTCAATTCGATTCAATTTTATTTATATAGCGCCAAATCACAACAACAGTTATCTCACAGCGCTTTTCATAAAAGAGCAGGTCTAGACCGTACTCTATGATGCTATTTACAGAAGCCCAACAGTTCCCACCAAGAGCAGCACTAGGCGACAGAGGCAAGGAAAAACTTCCTTTTAAGAGGCAGAAACCTCGAGCAGAACCATGGCTCAGGGTGGGCGGCCATCTGCCTCGACCGGTTGGGGTGAAGGAGAGAGAGAGAGGGGAGGGAGGCAGCCTACACAATATACACACACAGAGGTACAGACAGTAAAGGTGATGTTGCTATAGACTAAATGAAAAATGGTGCAGATATTTATAGTAGTGTTAATGATAACAATCGTAATGTTAATTATTATAATAACAATAATAACAATAGGACTAGCAACAATAGTTGTTGCAGCAGAGGGTGCCGAGCAGGAACACGGGGGCAGCAGGTGACCCGCAGCCACAGATCCAGACTCCACAGCTCCAGAGCCAGAAACACCTGCAGGAAGTGATAGGAGGAGAGAGGAGAGAGACGAGAAAGCACAAGTCTACCGGAAAGGGGAGAAGTTGTGTTAGTAACATAAGACCTATATATATTAGTGTTGGTACACTAACAATATAGTTGACAGAAGCCAACGACACTACATTTGATAATTGTTTATTTCTTAACTAATTTGTTAGGGAAGTCCTTCAGTCATGGTTATCCAAGGAAGGTTGAAATCAATGACTGGCTAAGGTTTCTTGAAGATGTTTCACTTTTCATCCAAGAGGCTTCTTCAGTTGTGGCTGAATGGTAGTTCAGTCAGAACTAAAGGTACCGGCAAGACATTAAAATAGGTACACCAAGAAAGGGCATCATGCAGTTCCTGGAGTTTCGCTCATACCTGAGCCACTGGCAATCACAGTCAGGTCACTCCAGTTCTCCACAAGTCAGTCCGCAAAACCTCTGCGTATGATCTGCCAGGGATGGTGAATCAGAGAAACCAGATGCGCACCAGAGAAAAAGGCTGCTTGGGTAAATCTCGAGTCTGCAAACGGAGCACAACTGCATTGCAGCATTTCACACACGATAGGTGTACGCACACACTACATTGTTTTTGTTTTGTCCTGGCATTGAAATGCACACACACATAAAGTCACTTACACACACTCTCACTCACAAATTGTTCTGTTTGTTGAATTTAACTGTATTGAAATATGAAAAAAAATTTTACATGCTATGTAGGGCTGCAACGATTAGTCGACGTAATTGACGACGTCGACTATAAAAATTCGTCGATGTGAAATTTTGTTGTCGACGCATCGTTACAGAGAGGCTGTTTAAGGGGATAGCAATCTTCTTATTAAGAACAGTTCTGGGCTTTCTTTTCTAACTGCAACGCACTACAGGAAGTGCTGGGGGCAGTATCGCTTCCACTGTCTGCCATGACTGCTTGACTGTAAGACTACTCATGAAGAAGAAGCCTTTATGCAGCGGAAACTAACGGAGAAATACCATAACAGCATATTGTTTTTACAAGTTTTGCACCCAATTTAATCACTAAATACACTTTTGGGCGGTTTGAGGAGAGAAATCAAATGTGTAGAACTCGAATGTTGGCAGTTTTTACGAAAGTTGATGGCGAATCCAAAATGTGCTTTTTTTGGGGTTGAGAAGCGAGGTTAGACCGGTTGGCCAGTCACGCCCACAGAGCCCTCTGGTCCCAGTTACACAGACCACTGCAGCAGCAACAACAGAGTAGCAGCGACAGAGGAAAGACAGTGGGCCTTTCTCAATCTGTGTTCTTGTGAAACGTCATCTTTTGTGGCCTAAGTACTGTCCTAAAACACAAGTTGCCAAGAATGGTTAAAATTCCCAGAAGTGTTCTTGACACGCCTATTTTACCGAGGATGCATCGGTTGGTAACTTGTGTGAACTTCACGGCAGAGATATCCCAGCAGACCAAAATCTGTGACCTATCAGATTCTGTGACTACACCCAAACGACAATGTTTTCCTAACCATAACCCAGTACTTTTGGTAACCTAAACCCAACCCAGTAGTTTTGGTGCCTAAAACAAACCAATCTGTAACCGCTTCACATCGTCAACAAAGCCTCTGGCGCTTAACTTGCCATTTGGGCCAAAGAATCTGATAGGTGACACATTTTGGTGTCACAGTGGAAAGAAGATGAGAGAGAGGCCAACAACAGAACATTTACTATTTTCATACATTATTTCATCACTAAATCCACTTCTGAGAAGTTTTGAGGCAAGAAATCAGTTGTGTAGATGTCGAATATTGGCAGTTTTACTAAAAACAATGGATAAAATGTGCTCAAACGTTTTCGGAGTTGTGACGCTAACGAGCCAGCCAGCCAGTCGGCTAATAGAGCAACACAGAGTCCAGCAACAACGGCAGAGTAAACACCCACAGCTGTAAGATAATTTTAACGTTCGTACCGCTGTTATTCTATCATTACATTCTGAGTCATGTTGTAAGGTTTTAACTTAACATTATTATTATATTAGACATTACATTGTTAGTGTACAGTAGAGTTGTGATCACAGTATTTGCAGGCGGCCTCTGTGCTTGGGGTATTGCGCAATACCAGCAAGAGCGCATCGTCTCAAACCGTCAGCAGCGTTGTGCGTGCTTGTGACATTCCAAGTTCATTCTTCCAAGAACGACTATCAAGAACGTTCTCCCCAAGAACACAAGTCCGTTCTTTGCATTCTTGGTTTTGAGAAACACCCAGTGTTTCCCATATGTTTGTTTATTTGTAGCGGCCCATAACAATATCAACACTGAGCGCCACATACTGAAATTGATTTTTTTTTTTTCTAGGCCCTTGTAAAATCACATTTGATTGCAGATCTGCGCCGTAGCGCATTCGCGCAGCACATCTCTCCCTCGTCTCTCTCTCTCGCATAAACACCGCAGCACAAATCTTTCCAACACAACGCTGTCAATGTGATCAGTAATGGTTTAAAGTAAATCAAGGAACATCTGGCTCGTGATGTAGCCTGCAGAACATTCTCCATTGAGTTATTGCCTAAAACTTTTAAGCACTTTTGAAAAATAAACTACAGAAGTAGTATGAAAGGCGACTGTTGCTTTATTATTCTAGTTATGATTATAGTACTTGCTTTTAATTTGCTTTTATTTTATATAGTACAAAACAAAAATCTTTGTTAAACAGTTAAAAGTTTTAAAGTTTATATAAATCAGTGAATTATAGGAGTAGCCTACACTGTCTTCTTCCCTGGTTTCCCTCTGGCATTGATACTGGTGTTCATTCTGAATAGTAAACCTCGTTCACTTAATGGTAACATTAGCATGTGTATGTGTTGGAGATCAGTAATTCACTTTGTGGTGCCGCAACAAAGGAGAAATACCTTTTGTTTGGCCTGACAACGCCACCTCCTGTAAGGGCAGGAGGAACCCGTTAGAACCCTTGATATATAAGGTTGTGTGTCGTAAACTCTGATTTACCCCGAACAGGATCAATTACAAAAAGGCATGTGTGGTACAAAGGTAAGTAATTTTATTACAAGTATATTGTTTAAAATCCCTATTAAAATACCATCAGCATAAGTAAACTTAGCCTGGTAATAAATTTGTTGAAAAAAAAAGGACAGTGTTACTCTTCTCAAGGCAAGAAGGTCGAGTCGGCTCGTACACACCACCTACAACCAGCAACTGCAGCACACAAAAGGGAGACAGCAGACCCAGCACCACGAAATCCATGCACTATACACTACACACTTACCATCTAGGTTATTCACTACAAAATAGCATGCAAGGTCAAATTTAGAGTATATACACCACTACAGAATGTCACCCAGTGCAGTCTCACCACGGAATGGGAGGCGGTGCGCCGATACGGACCCAGCCTTGTACAGAGTCCAGCTATGGATATACAGAGAGGAGAGCAACCTGTGTTTAAACCTGCATCCCAAATATGACAGAGTAGACACCCAGTACAGGACATCTATTCCAATCACTGTGGGACACTGGAGCGAGCAACAGACATCTCCAAAAGTTACTGGAAAACCATTAACAAAAGAAACAATATAAATAAAATAAGAAACAGTGGCTGGCCTGGTCCGCTTTGCAGGGTTACGCAAAGTCCCGTTGCACAATAATGCAGCAGGAGGGGGGGTTTCCCGGTGCGGTAACTCCGGATCCTACATCCACAGCCGCTGATTTATGGCCACGTCAGCTGTAGGCATCATTCGTCTCCAGTTCCCTCCATGGAGGACGGGACACTCATGTCTGGCTGTCACCCTGCCAGGTGTGTTCAGTGGAAAGCAACGGACTCTCCACTGCAACTAGAAACCCTTTTATCACTTCCTGATTAGCTACAGGTCACATGAAAAGGTCATATGACCATGCATGTGCGCCAGTCACCTATTACCACAACTTGAACTCGACTAATCGAATAAATAAACACAAAAGCACTTACACAATTACTCACAAAATGTTTTGTTTGTTGAATTGATTTGTATTGAAAGATAATTTTAATTGTTGTGTGTGTATATACGTATATGTAAAATATTGTTGCCATGCCCAAGCATTAAAATATACACATTTATGTGCATATGCTCTCTCTCACTCACTCACTCACACACAGTTACATATACACATTCTCACTGCTTGCAATTTTGCACAGCCATGTTCTTTTGTGATGAGAAACATGTTTATGTTGAAATAAACAGTTTTCTACTTTATTACACATTGGTGACTTTATTGTGTTATTTAGTAAAATAGACCCAATTTCCCCATACAAGGACATATTTTTTTTTAAAAAGTATTTCCTGTTCAAAGTCAATGCTTAGTTTTTTTTATACTTATCAGGTCCTACTTATCCCAAATAGCTAAGAGAAATTAAAAATGCACACAGAATCAAAGTTCAGGTCAAGTTGGGCTAAGTAAGGCTTTATGCCGTGGCCCTACAGTGTTTTCCAGGCAATAAGTCCCAGCTATGTATGCATGCATTTGTTAGCAAGCATTTTCAAGCGGAAACAAAAAATATATTAGTTTTAGTGTGTTTAAACTTATATTAATCAATTTCAGTAGCACTTACAATCATTCTGACTTTTGGGTTAGACACTCCAAAGTGTCATCTTTCAGAGAAGCCCAAAACCATACATATGCTCCAAATGGTTCAAGAACGACATTCAATTTACTTTGGATGTGCCTCGAATAGGCATTTTGAATGAATTTTACAGGAATGTTAAGAGGTTAATGCTCAAACTCTTCAGGGGCAGAACCTGGGTCTCCCACATCAGAGGCATGTTTCTTATCCACTGCACCATCACCTCTCACTCTAACTTGAATTAAACACATTCATATTAACTTAATGTCATTTGCTCATAATATTCAGCTTAAAAAAAGAAAAATTAAATTCATTCATTTTAACGTCTGCGACAGTGGACTGTAAAAACCTACAATAAGTAGTAGCTTACAAGGCTGCATGAACACATTAGACAATCAATGAGACAGAACTTCAAAGTACAACAGGAAACAACAAAAGCCCACCCAACCATATCCGTGAAAACTAACACCTCTCTTTCTCTTTGTTTCATTTTCACAGGACGCAGTAGAATGTCAAAAGAGCTTCATCATTTTATATTGATTCTTTCAGAAATTCTTTGTCTCAACTGTGTTTTCTTTGTGTGTAGAAATATCAAGATAAATAAGGTGTTTCAATGTGTTTTGTAAGGTTTTTATCAAAGTCTGTTTTCTGTTATATAATAAAAAGAATAATTGATGCTCTTTGTACATCACAACATCGGAGTAGAACAAAGTAGAACATGAACACGATACACTTTGCACAGCTGTGTACTTCAAAAAGTGCACAAATCTCCCTATTTTTGTGAAATCTTCTTTCTGATGTGCATTTATTTGTTTGTTTGCATTTTGACAAAACCACAACAGAGTCCTCAACTGATCCAGCAGAAGGAGCCTTAAGGCTTGTGCAGACTGCACAACTTTCAGCGTTGGCCGATCGCCATTGCTGTTCACACTACAAAACTTGCCTTCTTGTGACGGGAGTCTTGAGTCGTTGTGGCGTTCACACTACGTGACTGATTGGTGACAGGGGGTCACACCCTACATAAGCTGACAGCGGCTCACCCGACGCTGGTCAAGAAAACACACGTGAAATGTGAAACGAGAAATGACGCGAACCTACAGACAAAACAGCTGTTGTTTGTTATTATAAAGATAGTGATTATAAAGACAAAGAATATGGGTGAAAGAATGGATTAGCATGCGCAGGTAGCAGGGATCATCTGAGCTACAGAGAGAGCTGGAGGTGAGTAAAAAGTGTTTTGTGGTGAAAAAGTAGCTGCCTGCTCTGCCAGCTGCCTGCTCTCATTGGCTGGATGTGGATGTCGATTCGGCCGAATCTTCCAGATATTTGGCATGTTAGATATCTGGCAGATTTCTGCAATGTGGCAAGGATTTGTCGGGGAGCCGTTTTCATGCATCGTTGAGTAGTTCACACATAATGACTGGCCACCGGTGCTCTGTCTGTGGCCACAATCAGCCATTTTCCTTTGGGTCTGTAAACCAAAACCAACAGACTCAGAAACAGTTCCTTCCCACAAGCCATCAGTCTGATGAACAGCTGACTCTGACCCACAGTGTCAGGAACCATTCCTGTGCAATAACCCAGTAACTCTGTCTCCAATCAGCCACCTGTTTACTGGCTAACTCTTTTTATTTATTCATCATTCTCTATTTCAGAGCTGTTCATACTGTTCATATTGTACCCCATCCCAGAAACACTATCTATTCAAATGTTACTGTAAAATAGATGATTTAGACTTGCCTGTGTCTGTTGCCACAATCAACCTTTTTCCTTTTGGTCTATAAACTGGTCTGAATGCAGGTGTACGTTTGACAGTAAGAAACTCAGCAGGAGAGGATCATCTAAATCTTTATCTCCTGGAACCGTCCTCCTTACAATACAGTAAGTTCATTTTGTTTCTAATTGTCACCATATATGTAAAATAAGCTACAGAAAAAATAAGACATGTAGGCTTGCAATCAATAGGCTGCAGTACTACACTGTTGTGTAAAGGAAAATGAGTTAAACCAATAGTAGAAAAAAAAACTAGAAAATGAAATGAGTCATTTGCAGCCTGGTGAGTTTATGATGCAACAACAGCAGATTTTCTCACTGACAGTGCGGACAAGAAGTGTGAAGGCTATTTCTGCAGTATTTTAGTCATGTGATTTCTAGCTTGAAACAACAACTCTGTTTGCTTTTATATTACAACAGCTTAGCAGGGAAGTCAGTTACTGGATCTGCTGCAGTTCTGCTGAAAATGACATATTGCCTAATTTTAAAATGAATTGTTTCTCAGCTGCAGGCTCGTTTGATAAGGTAAAATAGCTTGTTCTCTTAGTTTTTTTATTTTGTTGCTTTTCATTAACTCCACTAAAAATATAGGATACATTTTATTTGTTGGGTTTTAGATCGGAAGAAATAAACCTCAGATATTATTAGGATCAGAATCAGAATCAGAAGGAGCTTTATACTGCCAAGTAGTGTTTTACACATACGAGGAATTTGCTTTGGTGTTAAGGTGCCACACAGACAGATATACAGATGACATAAATAGATGTAGAAATATATAAATATGTAATAAACAAATGCAAGTTATATAAGAAAAACAGAAGAATAGAGAAAAATATTACAACTGACAATATAAAAAAAATAAATAAAAAGAACAAACAATTAACAACAAGTTAACAACAAATATGTGCAACGTCATATTAATCACTGTTTATAACACAGTAAAATCGGTTTGTGCATGGCAAGTTTGTGATAGAATTTTTGAGTTTGCTTTAAAAGAACATGAATGCTTTGTTCAAAAGATGCTTTGATTAAAATATTGAAAGTAACTTTTGTGTTTTCAAATCCAGGTGATGAGTCATTGCAGTCCTGTCTGTGAATATGGTGACAGCCAACATGTTACTGAGTGTCTTCTTTCTTTCAGGTGAGCTGTTTGTTCAGTCACTTTTATTTGGAGACGTTCATCATTTACAGTTTGGACTTCATTTAGAAACAAAGCAGAAAGACCAGCGCAGTCAAATGTTTTATACTGACATTGTTAAAAGGAAAAAGGAGCAAACATGCTGCTGCTGAATTGTAGTTTGTGTATTGTGAACTTTCTCTTCATGCAGATTTTGCTCCCCTTTTTTGTTAATCATCTGGTTTTACAGGTGTTTGGACTGATTGTTTTGAGCCTGCAGCCCTCATCATCACTGCACCACAGAAGATGGAAGCACTGAGTGGATCTTGTTTGCAAATCCCATGTAACTTTAGAGCTAAATCAGAACAAGAGTTTGACAGAAGAAGAGAAACCTTCAGAGTGTGGATTAAAAATGACTCCAGGTTTGGCATCAATCCAAACATTGTGATTTTCAATAGTAGCAGGACAGTTAACACCTATACAATGTGGATTACTGGAAACCTGAGTCAGAAAAACTGCACCACTCTGTTTTCCAGTTTAAATACAAGTTATACAAACACATACTTCTTCAGAATTGAGAACAAACCATCATGGCAACAGCACGCTGTGATCCTCTTAAAATAAATGTTACAGGTGAGAGAGTTTAGTTCAGTATATTAGTAGTTTCAGTACATATATCTATGAATATATATATACAGTATGTTATTGTTGGGAGTAAAACACAACGCAAATCAGTTGCAGTTTTGGTTTAAACAGCAAACTCCATGACACTAACCTTCACTGTGAAATGAAATATCAAAAGTTATTACAGTCGAATACTGCTTAGATACATATTATGAAAAAATCTTTTCTGTTTTATAAAGTCTGCATTACAGTAACTGTTAAATCAGACAAAATGTCAGTATCTAAAAAGGTGAAAACTCACGGACTGAGTTCTTTGCACTCATCATATCATTGGTGAGGGACAAAACCTGCATGATATTTATTGTTGTTAATTCTTTATTACATTTAAAGGGTAATATGAAGCGAACACGAGCGAGCTTAATCCGAAACACAACAGCTTTCATACAGAGATTCTACAATAAACGCGGAAACACCAGCATGCTGGCTGTGGCTTTTCTCCAGCAACCTGATCTCATCTCAGGTGTCACACGATTATACACGCTGTGGAAAAACTGTGGCTATTCATAGTTTTCACGTGACGTCACATTCCAATGAAAATCAAAAAGATTGCCAACCAATATGCAAGTGATACACTGTTACTTTGAGTTTGTTACTTTTTGCGTTGCCAAAATGCTGGATGGCTGTGCTTTCGGATTTACTAATCGAGGAGTCAAGCCTGAGCTGTGTTAGGTGAGGGATTCCCCAGAAGGTAAAAGTAAACATTACCGCAGTCAAGTGGCGGCAGAGACCTGGCGGTTTTTAACGGTAGAAATGTGGCAGCGGACGTTATAACGTTATATGATTCAGATATGCCCAACACTTGCAATTTATGTTCATATCTTTCTTTTTCTTAAGTTTAAGGTGATCCAAATAAAATTTGACTGCTTTTGCGGCGTCTCTACGGGGAGTCGTGGTGTGAGCCGCTATGTTCGTCTGTTGTTTTGCCCTCCAGGTCACCTGACTGAAAACTATGAATTGTACGCAAAACGTCAATTTTGCATGTGTATGATACGCTGCAGCTAGTTGACATGCATATACAGTATTTACTGACTAGGTAAATATATATACTGGTTTAGGCACTAACTTCTGTGACGGTTAAGGTTACGGTAAGTTGCCTCGGGGGGCTGTCAACTCCTTAAACACAAACATCGCTAGCTAGTTAGTTAGCGTCACCCTAGGGCGTCGTATACACACGCGGCCTGGATGCGTCTCACACAAACCTGGAGGCATATCCTACACACGCAAAATCGCAGTTTTGCGTACAATAGCCACAACACTGGCTCTGTACCTTTCATACAACGCAGCGAGCTGCATATTGGCACAATGCTCCCGTAAAAAAGTGAGACAGCTTCACACAACATGCTGGAAACTCAGGTAAACTCCCACTGCAACGTTACGATGTATAATTTTATCGGCTTGAGGTTGAACTAATCTTTGGTCGTTAAATGATAACATTTACTGCATTTAGCCGACAAGCTACATCAGCGTAAGCTCGCCTGTCTGCTTTTCAGTAACTAACATGACTATTGAGTATCTTTCACCAGAGGCTGAGCTACATGTATTGGTTGATTATGCAACAGTTAGTGATCTAGACTGAATATTATAAATGAGATTGTTGTTACACTTCAGTTACACCAGTCAGACCGCAGTAAGTACTTTTACTGTAACGTTAGTGGATGCGTCTTACTCTGTGTTGTTGCCATTTTTGTTGCAGTAGCTTATTGTATATTATGTGGGTCACGTTAGTTCCAGAGACTGAGAAGGTGGAGACGCTGTGTACCTGAGTCTCTGTAAAACCACAATAAATCTAAATTTAAGAAGCAAACAGCAGCAGGTCCATCCTAATGTAGCGTTAGTTGGCTGCCCCTGCCTTGTATCACTATAAGCTATCAAACAAATCGCTTCACATTTGCTTTGTTCCGTTACATAATTTCTTGCAGGCTAAAATAAACACTTTGACATAATACTGGTGTTACAGTAATGTGGACAGCCATAACGTTACATATTATATATTGCAATGCACCGGATAACATTAGCAACTGCTCGGCATTAGCCGGCGAGCTGACGTAACTCTTTCTGTGTTTCTCTAGGCTTTCTGATGTTTACTGTTTTCACTGGCATCATCTGATTTTCTATGATCTGACAGGCTTCAGCACAAAAACGTTTATTGTTGTTTTGTATCCTTACATGGAGTTTATGTTGGAGTCTGTGTTGTGCCAGGGGCTAGCTGCAGCGTTGTTACTGTAGTCAGACCGAGGCTTGGGAGCACGCACAGTGCTACATCCCGACCCGGTGCCTTCACATTAAAAGCAGAATAGTGCCTGTTCCAAGCAACAGTGAGATTACAGCCGATTGACATTAAGAAGAAATTAGATTTATTAATAAGTGATTTAATAGAAAAACTGCATAGAGCTACTGTAAAATAAATCTGTGTTTGATTTGAAATCACAGATTTTCCTCCGAGCCCCAGAATTGAGATCCCAGCTGATCTGAAGGAGAAGCAGTCTGTCACTATAACCTGCTCAGCTTCCACTCCCTGTCCACACTCCCCTCCTAAACTCACCTGGAACCTCCAAAAAGACTCAGACACAGCAACACAGAGGAAAACACAGATCGAACCTTTACAACTAAAATCCAGGAGACCATCAGTCTGTCAGACCAACATGATGGATACAACATCACCTGTTCTGCCAGATATCCTGTGAATGAAGGAAAAGATGTCAAGACAGCAGAGGAGAGAAAGACTCTCAGTGTTTCATGTAAGACAAGCAGGGTTTGTTATTGGATCCTGTCATCACATGATGATTGATGGAATGTCAGCTGATTTGAATAAAGTGAATCTCACATTTTCCTCAGATGCTCCTAAAAACACCTCAGTGTCCATCAGTCCATCAGGTTTGGTGTCAGCAGGTAGCTGGGTGAACCTGACCTGCTCCAGCAGAGCCAAGCCTCCCGTCAGCTGCTTTACCTGGTTCAAGAGCAGCAAAGATGGACCCAAGAACGTATCTGAAGGAGATGTTTACAGCTTCAAGGTGACCAGTGTGACAGATATAGAAGGTTATTACTGTGTGGCCACAAATGCTCTTGGTAATGAAACATCATCAGGGATCAATCTGACAGAGTTTGGGTTTGACGTCTACGTTACAGTGAAGATCCTGGGAATCATAATGCTCTACAGTACAATCATCATGTTTGAGTGGTGAGACACATTTGTGTATGAAAATGCAGCTAAAGACTTGTTAGTGTCATGTTGAAGTTTTAGTTATTCATGCTTATTCATTCCATCTAATTTTCTTTCAGGTGGTTTAGATCAAGATGCTGCAACAAAGGTAAGCTGCGACGAGGACAGGTACATTATTTTTTCAACAAGAAATTGTCTCAGAAGAAAAAAGGGAGAATATATCCTGTTAGGAAAGAGCATTTTTTTGACATCTTTTAACAATCATACAGAAGAAATCCTTTGAAGTCTATTATGTTTAGATAGCCATGCCTCCATAAAGCAGTGGACCAGAATGCATTGGAGCCAAATGTCAGTAAGGAGAGCTAATCTCACTTTATATCAGGCTTTGATTCACCAAGACAAGCTCAAGGTGCTGCTGGCATTTCTTTTTCAGCTGCATTAACTCACTGCAGAGCACTAACACCTCTCTCTCTCTGTGCTGTTTCATTTCCACAGGACGCAGTACAAGCAGACGATGTCAACAGAGTGACTGAGATTCAAGCATCATGAAGGGGAAGAGGAAGATGTCATGTTCACCATAAATGCAATATTTCTCTCTTTCTTATTCGTCTAACAACTGCATTTCTTTGTCTGTTGAAATATAAAGAGAAATCAGGTGTTTCAATGTGTTATTTAAGGTTTTTAGTCTGTTTTCTGTTATGTAATAAAAACATTTTTATAGTTTATTATTTGACTTTTGATTGCTTCCTTTTGTGGGGTTAATTGATAACTGATCTGTTATAAGTAAATAGTTATTTCATCATGTGAAAAGCTTGTAGTATGCAGAGCAAAGAAAGTAACCTGCAACATGTTTCCTACTTTCCCCTTGAAAGCATTTGCTTTAATATTTGTGGTATGAATTCTCTATACATGTACTGACAGTGGCAGACATTACAAACATTACAACACAGTGCAACTTATTATTATTATTATTATGTGCATAATGAAGATGAGAAATGCAGAGTTTCTGGCGATTAGACTCCGTTGTGACATCCTCATTTTTAAAGTGTGTAATGAAGCCATGAGTGGCAGGATATCCCCCAAAAAGAGAGAAAATAAAAGACAAGAAAGGAACAACAAACCAACACAATGATCCTTACCTTACCAGGCCATAGCAGATTTCAAACTCAGCAACGGGAAATCAGAGACTGCTGTTCCCTCACCTTTACTGAGACCTGTCTGCACAACAACATCCAGGATCAAGCTTTTGCGCTTGACGGGCAGAGCATGTTTCAAATTGACAGAATTCACCAGTGTATTTGTTGCTGCTGTTTACATTCCTCCATGCAAATACACAATATTATGAATAGGCTACATAATATAACAATAGCCTATATTAACAGCAAAGAGCCAGGCTTCTGGGCAGAAGAGACCAGCAGAGACGTACCAATCCATTGTCATTTTCTTTTGTGTTCACTTCATTTTAAACACACCATTTTGTAACTGCTATTGTTACGGCCGCCACTGGCTGCCTTAAAGTAATTGTGTTCCTGCTTCTGGCTGTCATGCAAATCCCAGCTGTGAGTCCCTGTCGAGGATTGGTTCCTCTGGAGCCTGATATAGAGTGTTTGTATTTCCTGTTTCTGTCTGTTGCCTGTCTAAGTGGCTTCAGTCACTTTGATCCCTTTGTAAATCACATAGTGTGATAGTGCACCAAGTGTTGGGCACTCTTTTGTTTGAGCATTGCTTGTTTGTTTACTTTGCATTATTGTAAAGCATATAGGTGCTGACCTCCTTGTGTTTTTTGAGCAGAGTACCTGTCTTTGGACAAGACCCTGTTTTGTTTCTCCTTTTTGTTGTCAGAACCTATATAGCCTCTTTTTGTTGTGTTTTCTTGAGTCAACTCATTTAATTAAACCTTTGACTTTAACCAGAATTCAGTTGTCCTTTTGCCACCTTCATTTCAATCCCAAATCACTTGTTACTACCTTACCTTAACGAGCTGGGTCGTAACACTATCCTCCCAGTAAAATAACCTAGCTTTTAATATTTTGCCATTTTTTAATCTTGGTTAACCCATTGAGGTCCTTGACCTAACAACATAAAACCTAAGTGGCATTTAAAGTGGCCTATTTAAACAGTCACACGCACATACAGAGAGATAACCTATGGAGTTTGCTAGTCTTTATTAGAGATTGAGGAGGTCAGGTTTGTTACATTCAGACTTCTGTTGTAGTATAGGTAGACAAAAAAAGCAGGTGAAAAGTTTTATTGTTCCTGTGAATCAACATCACAGGGAACCTGACATGGTCATCTCACATCTTCACTTTGGTAAAGAAAGCTCAGAAACAGCCACAATATTAACTTTTACAGAGAAGCAAAAGAAAGCATCCTGACTGAAAACATCACAAACACGAACGGCCCAGAACAGAATGGCTCTGCAGTGGGTGATTAAACATACTCAGAAAATCATTGGTACCATCTACTAAGCAGCAGTGATATCTGTGAGGTGTCTGTGCAGATGAATACTAAAAGACATCCCAGCCACAGCCTGTTCACTTAGTCACACCCCTATTGATAACTGATCTGTTCTAAGTAACTAGTTATTTCATCATGTGAAAAGCTTGTGAGTATGCAACCTTCAACGTGTTTCCTGCTTTCCCCTTGAAAGCGTTTGGTTTATATTTGTGGTATACGTTCAGTGCATGAGAGGGTGAACAACAGGAAACAATAAAAATACATTAACTGCAGAGAGCAAAAAAAGACCCGTATAGGAGAACAGGGGCAGGTTGGTGGAGACAATAAGAGACAACAGAAAAGATACACCAATTGGAGTATGCAAAGACACCTGCAAGGTATAACCTCTTTAGTAGCCTACTATCTGAAATTCCAGTGAATACAATAACATTAGCCCTAATCAAACCTCAACCACAGTGGTGTAATATCAGGAAACAGTTTTATTTGTGAAACAGCTGAATTGTTAAATCTAAACTGATAGGCTGTTTAAATGTTACAAATACACTATAAACTATATGTATGCACATTACCAAAATAAACCTGTAAATATATTATAATAACATTATACTTTTTATTTAATGTTAGGCTATATTTACTAATACACCAATTTATACTAGTTAGTCCTTCAGGTTTGGTACCAGCCGATACATACCTGTACATGTGTATGGGCAATAATGGGGGATTGGACCGAAATGCATACAGGACAGGTGTGGTTTTTTTTAATTGCTAACAGGCATTGGTCAAAACTGAAACCACTTTTTCAAACACTGGCAACAGTTCTCACTCAGAAACCATTCATTGTCACCCATAACACACTGACCTACAAAACACTAATAACAGGGAACATTACACATAAATAATGGATTTTTATCTTTTAAATTAAAATGATTTTTCACATAAATCAGTATATTTTTATGGAAGAAGAATAGCATAATCCCACTTTATTTACTGTAATAAAATATATGTAACAAGAATGAATCAGAAATGCAGCTATTCGCTTATTCTTTATTATTTTCTACATCATTGCCTATAGTAATTTACTTGTGAAAAATAAAAGTTGAAACAATAAACAAATTCCTATAATTTCAGTGCTGCAGTATAAGAATGTTGAAAAATAATAGATTTTTAGATGCATCGCAATGCGGACTTGGACGACTCTGAATCGATTCACAAATGTCAATAATCGATTATCTAGAGGTTAATTGATAACGTAATGTTAACAGAACGAAAAAGGCGGAACTCGGAAATGCGGAAGTGCAGCTACAGACTGTCTGTGGCATGCATACAAAAGAGATGTGTGGTTCTCCCTGTTTAGCAGAGACAGACAACTGTTGAATGAATGACTGCTGCTACTAAATTTTCACATGAACATAAAGTCTGTCTGTTGTTTTCCAACTGCTGGAAAAGTTTTGGCGGTAGTTTTTTGGCTGCTAGTTCAAGTTGGTTTGTTGTCATTCATCCACATATCGAGTACACAAATGAACGAAATGCCGTTTCTCAAGGCCCATGTAGACACACTAGACGAGACAAAAAAGGAACACATATATTTAAACGTTAGGCGAAGTGGACATGGTGTGGCTGGAGCATTGTAAAGTGCGTAGTTCATAGTGATGGCAAGTTCGACTCTTTTGACTGACTCGAATTCAAATCTCGTTCATTAAAATTAACTACTCTTTTTTTGAGTCATTAGGTTCATTTCGCTCATTTGGAATACGCGGCAGCCCTCTAGTGGGCGATTAAGAAACAAAACGGTTGTCAAACACTCTCAAAGGCTGCATGGCTTGCATTAATTGACGAAAGTATAATGCACAAAGTCACCTCTTGATCACTCTCTATCATCATTATATAAACCCCCCTGGGCCCACAACCAAATTCAAACCATGTAAAAACCACAGAAATATGTTGTCTATATGCACTCATTATCTCTGAAGTGCTCATTCATACAGTAGCCTAACGTCCCTATCCATGAGTAAAATATTAATATCAGATTTGCGTATATAGAACTAATAAGCTTGATACACTATATGAATAAACACTCTCTTATTAAAATTCAACCAATTTAATAATAATCTGGATCAAGCCACCAAGTTCTTAAAAGAACTCCAGCACAGAGAGAGGAGCAGTGAAATATTAACACATTATATAAAAAAGGTCTGGATGCAGAATGGGCCACATCAGTTCCTGATTCTGCAGACAGAGAAACACATGAGCACATCGCTGTCAAACACAGCCAGGTTGTTCACCAATCAGCAGCTCTGTTGGTAAATAAAAAATAAAAGTTACATTCTCTGGCGGACCTGAATCAACTGTTAGCTGTAACACACCACAGGGCTAACGTTAATGTTGCTATGTGTGTGTCAGGGCACTTAAGTGGAGCGGACCCAGAACAACTCTCATGAGCTTTTAACTGTAAACACTAGCAGGACTAAAGTTACGGTACGGCTGTGTTAAAACTATAACTTAGCACAACATCACTGTGCTGTAATAATGTAATGCTTTATTAACACACATAAGTAAGAAAATAGCTATATAATGTCAGTCCTGTCTGTTACTGTTACCTGACAGCCGACCTGCCTCTCATTCTCCGGCGCTGGCAGTCACTCAACCTGCCGAATGAACGAAAGACTGAGGAGGACCCATGTGAGCGCTGTACGAGCAGTTCATTTCTGCTCCACAGTAGGAGCTGTCACGTGAAAAATGAACGACTCAAATCTACAGTGGCTATGAGTCGTGAACTAATCAATTTTGTTTCCTGTGCTGCCTGCTTATAACAGCCCTGTAGCCGAGCTGTCACCTGACAAATGAACGACTCAAACAGACCAACAGTTGAGAGTCGTGAACTAACTAAGACTCCAAGACTATTCACGCATGCGTAAAAATGAACGAATTACTCACTGAGACTTCCCGTTCCTCCCGAGTCATACACACGATTAGGTCTTATGAACCTTCGTTCAATGAATGACACAACACTAGTAGTTCAACCCCCCTTTGATCTATAGTAATCAGAAATGAAAATAGCAGCAGCAGAGGTCAGTAATAATGCTGTAATAATCTAATAATACTAGGCAATATCAGCTACATTTATATAGTGACATTAAATAGCTACATTTCATTACTACCTACTTGCCTGGATTGTTACAAATACTTTGCTGTAAAAGTACCAAGTAGTCACACAGTGAGCAAAATACATCTTTATCCTTTCGTTTTACAATCGCATTGTAGCACTCATAATCGTAATGAGGTGCCTATAAATTCCCACCCCTAGAGTTGATGCATCGTGATGCCTCGAGTTATCAAATCGAAACACTGACTGGATAATAGTAATTGAATTGAAATGTAGTGCAATACAGTTTTTCTCAATTGTTTCCATAGTAACACAATGACCACAGCCAGGCTAAACTCCCCCGTAGTTCGCACCCTGCTTGGCCTGCTAGCCACCTGTGAGATTCTCAGCTTGCTAACAATTAGCCAGATAGCCTCTGTCCGCCTGATCCCTGGCCGACTAGCTTCCAGCCTGATTTCTGGCCTACCAGTGTTTCGGCTGCCAGCAACCTGACTACACCTCTGCCTGCCTGACCTTCCTCCTGCCTATGTCACAGACAGACAGCCTGTACCTTGGCTGGCGAGCCACACGACATGCAGTATTCTTTTGAGAAGACTCACCTGGCTATTGTCACTGGGTCTGGTGTAAGCCATTACAGGAGAAGCAATCCAGAGACTCAGCTGGTGAGTGCCCCAGGGATTAAGCTAGCTCCTGAAACTTTGCTGACCAGCTACACTGCTACTCAGCTGTAACTCAGAGACTTTGTCATCCAGCCTCACGGAGATTCTGTGTAGTAGTGACGTGTCGCTCGTGAACGAGCTGGCTGTTTGAAGTGAACAATGGGAACCGGCAACTCAGTCAGATTAAATTTAATATGTGTTTGTATAGAGTTGCGTAATTATCTATTAACTAATTATTAAGTATCTATTAACCCTCTAATTTTCATTAGTAGGGTGTAATTTAGGTTGTTACTGTAGTGGACCAACCAGCCTCTCACCTCAAGAGGGAGGTGAGGTCAGGCCAAAAGGTGGGGGGGATGTTTTCCTCCCCTGGAAGTTGGCCTTTTCACATGCAAAAACTAGAGACATCGCCTGGGGTTTGGTAAGGATCTGCAGAGACTCAATCAGACATGCATCGCTTAAGGATTGTGTATTCAAAGAGCCTTAGTGAACCACTCTCGCCGTAAAGGTGTCACTGGAGACACTTAGCAGGACAGCAAAGGGGGGTTGTCCAACCCCTCTCCCTCCACAGGTCACCTCCGGACATCAAAAGTACCACCCATCCTGATTCCTTTCCCACAGAATGGCTGAGCCATAAAACACCACTCCCTTCTCTTCTTTTAGCCGATGTGCAAATGTGATAAACCAGGTATGCATAACGGGGACACTAATAAACCCCTGTTTTTCTTGAACCAACAAATGTTCCATCATAAACTATGTTTGTTCTGTTTAAACAATAACTCTTGCTAAGTGAGTAGTGGCGTTTGCCTCTTAGCTTAGTAGTAATGACTGAAAACTAGTTTTACCAGTAGTAATGTTTGAAAACAAGAGAACCATAAGAAAGTAATCTTGAAGAGTTCCCTAATTTCCTCTTTTTGTTTTGTCTTAATTCCTCCCTGTTATTTCCTAGTAATCACTGTCTGTGTAGTATTAACTAATGCTTTAGTTCAACGTTTCATATACAATTTCCTACTAAAACATTCATCTGCACGCTCGTGTGTATAACCAACTTCCCAGTTCCTAGTAAAGAGGTAAATCTTAGAGTTGAATATCTACTCCTCATGTAACCAGAGCTCCCCCAAGTGGACAAAATAAGTATTGCATGCCATCTTTCTGGAATGCCGTTTTAATGTATAAATGTCACTCTGTATTTACCTGTTCATAATCTGATGCCATTCGTGTATCTTGCTTATATCTCTAAGTAAGAACGTGTAACAGCCAATATTATCCAGAAAGCTAGTTAAGTTCCTCTCATCTGATGTGATTCCTATGAAATGCTATCCTTAAGGTTGAACTACTGACAATTGTTTGTCAGTTCGACCCGGTTTACCGCGATAGGCTCTTTGTTCGTTTCAAGCCACACCCGCGAAGCGCCGTGACCTCGGCTTTTCCCTCGTTTCCAAGCAACTTACTTGCTTTTTCTTTTCTTTTCTTTTTTTTGTTAAAAGTTATCAGACCGTTAAGTTACACTAGTTTAATTTGAGAACGACCAAGTTCTTTTAAGCTTTATTCGTTGAGCTAACTTACACTGCTCCCATTGAAGCCGGACCCAGCCACGTGGGCCCGCCAGCAGTAACCCAAAGGATATCCAAAAAGAACAGCCTAATTGCCAGACTGAGGACGGTCAACACTGGAGTGTTTTCCTTCATTCAGACACGGAGAACCCACAGAAAATTCCCTAGCAGAAAGCCAGGAATCGGGCAGCTAGTGTGGGGACCCGTGCAACAGGCCAAGGCAGGCTGACCACCCACAGTAAGGCAAACCAAGGCATTCTGTGGTCAGTGATGTCCAATAGTCTGTTAATCCATTATCTTTAGTCCTTAAAACTCCTAGACAAATTTAACCGAGTTAGTATCATCTAACTACTTTCATTAGTTCTCTTCCGCCCTATGAATCAAATTCTCCCCACAATAGAACCCCACATTCTCATTGTTTAGCCATTGTTTATTTCTTTGATGTATATTTAACCGCATTTATATTCACGCTTAGTTAGTTAATAAATTTCACCGTAATCACAGGAATTGTGTGTGTGTATTGCTTAACTCCAAGTCCCTGTCACGAATTTACCCCTTCAGTATGAGACTGACTGATTGATTTAGGAGAATTGAGCGATTATTAACTAACTGATCACTAGTAAATAATTATATAATTATTAAAACGCTACCCAATTAAATCTCCGGTGGTGCCCTGCGAAACAAGAGCTGTATGAATTAATACTCTCTGAATATTAAAAATCATAATTTGTATTAATCCTCATAAATTTATTAAATTATCATAAGTAGACATGCTACATTATACAACTACAATGTTATTCTTGACACATCCCCCTTTTTTATCAATTTGACAAGTATTTCAATACATTGCAGATGAAGAATCTTGCATATTTATTTCTTACAACAAATAAGAAGAAGAATGTAGGCTTAACTCCTTAACAGGTCATCAACGGGCGGCCAAAGCTTTCCATCTGGCCTGCTGAATGGCCACAGATGAAAGAATTGCAGAGAGTCAAGTCTTTACGATCTCTCAAAGAGCTTTTACACGACATCTGCATTCACCATTCACACACAGGCGGAAAAGCCGGGGACTGAACCGCCAACCTTGCGATTAACAGCCAACGGCTAACGCCCTCAAACTCCTGAGCCACAGCCGTGGAACAGTGTTGTAGGATCTTGGCTCAAACCCTCATTGTCATGACAGTAGCTGAGGGCCACCCACGTGCTGTGTGCATGTTAACTGTGCCTGGATGACGCTCAGGAAGAAGACGAGCTCCTCTGTTGTAGAAATGCTGCAGTCTTGTTTGTAAGTGTTGCAGTGTAGTGTGGACATCATCTGGTATGGAGGGAGACAGCACACCTCTGGAATCCACAACTAAGTGATAATAATGACCTTTGATCTTGAAGATGGCGCCGCGTAAGATGACAGCCTCTGGATTAAGCTCCGTAGTGCTTTTTGTGTTTTTGTTTATTATTATCATAAACATCCGACTTTCCGACGGACTCTGTCTCTACATGAACAAAGGTCGCTGTTTACATTCCACCTCAGGCCTGTGTTAGCGGGGCGTTACTACACCTGGCCGACCAGATAACTAACGTGGAGAAAAAAATCCAGACTCCCTGCTCATTGTTCTCGGGGACTTCAACAGAGCAAACCTCAGCTGTGAACTTCCAAAGCACAGACCCCACCAGGGTCACTACCATGCTGGACCACCGATACACTACATTAAAGGACGCCTATCGCTCAGTCCCTCGTGCAGCCTTGGGACTCTCTGATCACTGTCCGGTTTATTTTATCCCGTCTTACAAGAAGCCCCTGAAATTTGCTAAACCTGTTGTAAAGAGCGTGAACAGATGGACCAACAAGTCAAAGCTGGATTTACAGGCCTGCTTTGACTGCACTGACTGGAGTGTTTTTGAGGCTTCAGCCACTGACCAGGTCGAACTAACTGACACTGTGACATCTTACATCAGCTTTTGTGAGGACATGCGTGTGCAGACTAAAACCTTCCACACATACAACAACCAAAAACCCTGATTCACAGCAGAACTCAGGCAGCTTTGTCAGACTAAAGAGGAGGTCTTCAGAAGTGGGAACAGAGTCCTGTATAACCAGGCCAGGAACACACTGACTAAGAGATCAAAGCAGCAAAGAGATGCTACGCTGAAAAGCTAAAGACAGCTTTGCAGCCAGCGATCCTGCGTCGGTGTCAAAGGCCTGCGGACACTCACTAACTACAGGAGACCATCCCCAACACTGCTGGTACTCAACGACTGGCTGACGAGCTGAATGGTTTCTATCGTAGGTTTGAGAAGCCCACAGTCACAACTCTGCCCCGCTCTACCATCTTCACACAGTCACCTTCCCCGACTGTCACGCTGTCAACCCCCCTCTCTCCGACCCCTCACCTGCACACACAATTTGTGAAGAGGATGTGCGCCATGTCTTCCAGAGGCAGAACATCAGGAAGGCTCCTGGCACCGACGGTGTGTCTCCATCCTGCCTGAAAATCTGTGCAGACCAGATGGCCCCCATCTTCACACAGATCTTCAACAGATCTCTGGAGCTGTGTGAAGTTCCCTCCTCCTCCTGCTTCAAACTCTCCACTATCATCCCAGTCCCCAAAAAACCATCCATCTCTACATCTGTAGTCATAAAGTCCTTTGAAAGACTGGTGTTGGCCCAACTTAAGGACATTTCAGGACCCTCTGCAGGTCAGTGGATCATGCAATCAACTTAGGACTGCATTACATCCTGCAACACCTCGACTCTCCAGGGACATATGAAAGGATCCTGTTCATGGACTTCAGCTCGGCATTCAACACCATCATCCCGGACATCCTCAGCACCAAACTCACCAAGCCTCCAACTGTCAGTGGATCACAAACTTCCTGATTGACAGGAGTCCCGGACTATTAGCACTGGCGCCCCCCAGGGGTGCATGCTCTCCCCACTGCTATTCTCCCTCTACACCAACGACTGCATGTCAAGAGACCCATCTGTCAAACTCGTGAAGTTTGCTGACGACACAACGGTCATCGGCCTCACCCGGGACGGTGATGAGTCGGCCTACAGACAGGAAGTTGATCAGCTGGCTCTCTGGTGCGGTCAGAACAACCTGGTGCTTAACATGCTCAAAACTGCGGAGATGACCATGTACTTTGAGTATGGTGACTTTGAGTATGATCTGGTGATGGTGGGCAGAGTGGGAACCCCACCACTCTGCCCACCATCACCATACTCAATAGCCCTGTGTCTGCTGTGGAATTCAGGTTTCTGGGATCCACTATATCCCAGGACCTGAAGTGGGAGCTCAACACTGACACAATCATCAAGAAGACCCAGCAGATGATGTACTTCCTGCGTCAGCTCAGGAAGCTCAACCGGCCTAAGGAGTGCTGATCCACTTCTACACAGCCATCATCTAGTCTGTTCTGTGCACGCCCATCACTATCTGGTTTGGATCTGCCACCAAAAAGGACAGGGACAGACTACAACGGAGAGTCAGGACTGCAGAAAAAATGACTTACACATTTTCAGGAAACGGGCAGGAAACATCATTGCAGATCCATCTCACCCCAGACACAAACTGTTCCAGCTTCTCGCCTCTGGTAAGCACTACAGAGCACTGTATGCCAAAACCAACAGACTCAGGAACAGTTCCTTCCCACAAGTCATCAGTCTGATGAACAGCTGACTCTGACCCACAATGTCAGGAACCATTCCTGTGCAATAACCCAGCAGTCTCCAATCAGCCACCTGTTTACTGGCTAACACATTTTATTCTCTATTTCAGAGCTGTTCATACTGCTAATATTCATATTGTATATTGTACTGTATACCAACTCCACCGACCTCATGTACATAAAAGCTGCACGTAATACTTATTTATTCCAGCATTCTTTGCACTCATCACACTGTGTACATGTATGCTTGTATGTGTATGTGCACGTGTATATCACATCCACCTCCGACATGCACATAATAATAACAATAATGGTAATAATAATTTTCCCCTGCATTCTTGGCACTCTGCTCATTGCACTATTGTCTCAATCTGTCTGTTTTTGTTGATAGTGTGTGTATATGTGTTCTCTATACTGTAGCCTGTGTTTGATTTTATTATTGTCTTATTGTATTATTATATAAGAAAGCACATTGTGAGCAATGTACAATCAGGAGCAGCAGGCTACGATGTTGATGGTTTCATGGACCTTGATTTGTTTTGTACCACATGTGCATGCAGACTCCATACAGAAGCTGAACAGTGTCTGAACTGTTTATGATCCCATATGACATGTTAGGACATAAAAGCTGAAGACAAGAGGGACAGAGCAAATTATTGGTATGTTCAGTGCATGAGGTTTAATTCCTGAGTCTAATTCAGCTGTTGAATGGTCTATACATGTACAGTGGCACACATTACAACACAGTCAGCAGTGAGGTGGAAGTCCTTCAAGAGAAAATCACTTTCATTACAAGACACATCAAATATATACTCTGTGGCATGTAGTTAATGTGTCACTGTCTAGTTTCCTGCAGTACCTAAAGTGGGTAAAAGAGAAGTGGCGGAGAATAAACTGAGGGTGTCGTTTATGGAGAGTTTACAAAATGCTTTAAGTTTACAGAAGTTGGTCACTTGGCAAAAGCACTTTATCATTAAGTTCCCATTTTAGTTGTATTCATGTTTCAGTAAGGGCATCGATTAAAGTATTACTGTACTTTTAACCTAAAAATCCAAACGTTACTGAAAAATAGACAATTTAGACTTATGTCTGCTGCCACGATCAGACTTTTTCCTTTTGGTCTATAAACTGGTCTGAATGCACTAAACAGTTGTAAATTTGACAGTAAGAAACTCAGCAGGAGAGGATCATCGAAATCTTTATCCCCTTGAACTGCCCTCCTTACAATACAGTAAGCTCACTTTGTTTTTCATTTTCACTATTGTAATATACAGTATACTTCATAAAAATATAATGCATATAAACCTGCAATCATTATAATACTACATATAAATGATAATTAAGCATTTGCATTCAAATTAGTTCAAGCTGCCGCAAACTGACTTCCTCACTGACAGTGCGAGCAAGAAGTGTGAAGACTTCTTGTATTTCTTCACTATTTTAGTCGTGTGATTTCTAGTTTGAAACAACAGCTCGGCTTGTTTTTATAGTACAACGGCTTAACAGGGAAGTCAGTTACTGGGTCTGTTGCAGTTATGCTGAAATTCACAAATTCCCTGATTTTGAAACAAACTTTCTGTTTCAGCTGCAGGCTCGTTTGGTAAGGTAAAATGTTTCTGCTTTTTATGTTTGAATTTATGTAGATGGTTTTCATGAACTTCACTGAAAAATACCTTATATATTTTTATTTGTTGAGTTTTGGTTCAGCAGAAATGAGAAGTTGCTTCAGCGACATTTTATTTGAACTTTAATATCGTAAACTCACGCTGTATCATTTTGATTTTATATTGAAACTGTTGTCAGTGCAGCTCTGCAGATATTAATCCTTGCTTGTAACACAGTAACATCTGGTTGAACATGGCAAGTTTCTGTTTGAATGTGTGAATTTAAAAGAACATGAATGCTTTGTTTAAAAGATGCTTTTGATTAAAATATTGAAAGTAACTTTTGTTTTCAAATCCAGGTGATGAGTGTCATTGCAGTCCTGTCTGTGAATATGGTGACAGCCAACATGTTACTGAGTGTCTTCTTTCTTTCAGGTGAGCTGTTTGTTCAGTCACTTTTATTTGGAGATGTTCATCATTTACAGTTTGGACTTCATTTAGAAACAAAGCAGAAAGACCAGCGCAGTCAAATGTTTTATACTGACATTGTTAAAAGGAAAAAGGAGCAAACATGCTGCTGCTGAATTGTAGATTGTGTATCGTGAACTTTCTCTTCATACAGATTTTGCTCAACTTTTTGTTACAGTAATCGTCTGGTTTTACAGGTGTTTGGGCTGATTGTTCTGAGCCAGCAGCCCTCATCATCACTGCACCACAGAAGATGGAAGCACTGAGTGGATCTTGTTTGCAAATCCCATGTAACTTTAGTGTTAAATCAGAACAAGAGTTTGACAGCAGAAGAGAAAGCTTCGGAGTGTGGATTAAAAATTACCACAGAATTGCCATCTATCCAAACAATACGATTTTCAACAGCAGTGGGACAGTTAACATCTATCCAATGAGGATTACTGGAAACCTGGGTCAGAAAAACTGCACCACTCTGTTTTCTAATTTACTCACAAGTTATACAGACACATACTTCTTCAGAATAGAGAACAATCCATTCATGGCAACAGCACATTGTGATCCTCTTCAACTAACAGTTAAAGGTGAGAGAGTTTAGTTTTTCATTATATATCTATCAACATCTATAATGTGATTGTTTGGAATATAACATGAAATCAGTTGCAGTTTTTGATTTAAACAGCAAACTCCATGACTCTAACCTTCACTGTGAAATGAAATATCTACTGTAGGATTATCAACAGCAGCTGTCAGTGAACAGAAAGTGGTCATTTTCAAAGTTACTACAGTTAAATACTGCTTAGATACATATATATGAGAACATCTTTAATTTCTTTATTATGTTGTCTGCATTACTGTAACTGTCATTTCAGACAAAATGTCAGCACTTTGTTATTTGACACTTGAAAAATGGAAAACTCATGTAACGCATGAGTTCTTTTCACTTGTTCACATGAATCATCAGTGACAACAAAACCTACATGACAATTGTTTTTAATTCTGTATTAGATTTAAAATAAATCCAGTTGATCTGTAAATTATCAATGCAAGTAGTTAAATGTCAGCATTGCCCTTTCAGTGTAAATTCTGTGTTTGATTTGAAACAGCCCGTTCTCATCTCAGGGCGTCATATACCGCCGATTTGAGAAAGAGTGATAAAGCGTAGTTTGATGCAAAAGGTACCCCTGAAACACTCCAGGGCGTCCAGTTCAGACCAGAAGTGCTAGCTAGCTAGCAACGTTCGTGATAAAGGTGTTGACAGCCCCCCAAAGCCTCTACCCTTAACACAACCATCAGAAATGTTAGTACCTAAACCTAAGTCACTGAATGTATGCATGTCGAACGGCTAACCCTACAGCTGCCCACATCGGCCTCACGGCACTAACAGGTAGGGTTAGCCTCCCTTGTGTTGCTGCAACGTAGGAAACGGGGGCGTTTCATACAGACTCTGAAGGGTACCTTTGCGCGTAAAATCCGTACGCTTTGTCACGCTGGCTGAAAGCGTCAGTTATGACGCATTGAGATGAGAAAGTGTTGTTTGAAACCACAGATTCTCCTCCGAGCCCCAGAATTGAGATCCCAGCTGATCTGAAGGAGAAGCAGTCTGTCACTATAACCTGCTCAGCTTCCACTCCCTGTCCACACTCCCCTCCTAAACTCACCTGGAACCTCCAACAAGACTCTCACAGCAACACAGAGGAAAACACAGATCGAACCTTTACAACTAAAATCCAGGAGACCATCACTCTGTCAGACCAACATGATGGATACAACATCACCTGTTCTGCCAGATATCCTGTGAATGAAGGAAAAGATGTCAAGACAGCACAGGCGAGAAAGACTCTCAGTGTTTCATGTAAGACAAGCAGAGTTTGTTATTGGATCCTGTCAGCACATGATGATTCATGGGATGTCAGCAAATTTGAATAAAGGGAATCTCACATTTTCCTCAGATGCTCCTAGAGACACCTCAGTGTCCATCAGTCCATCAGGTTTGGTGTCAGCAGGTAGCTGGGTGACCCTGACCTGCTCCAGCAGAGCCAAGCCTCCCGTCAGCTGCTTCACCTGGTTCAAGAACAGCACAGATGGACCCAAGAATGTATCTGAAGGAGAGGTTTACAGCTTCAAGGTGACCAATGTCACTGATGGAGGAGTTTATTGCTGTGTGGCCACAAATGATCTCGGTAATGAAACATCATTAGAGATCCATCTGACTGTTGAAGGTAAACAAATGTACTGTATAAAGTTGTGAAATAGGAGCTTGTTGGATAAAGTATTAATAGCACAAATATTCAGGTAATCAGATGTAATAAAGCAGGTAAATACGGAACTGTGCTGAATCTGCTAATTTTAATCTAATCTGCTCTCTTCTGTTTTGTTTTCTTCTGCTGTATTGCTTTGTTTGTTTGTTTTTAAAGTATTCTGTAAAGTACCTTTTATTGCATTTTTGTGAAATGTTGCAATTCAAATAATGTTAATAAACCTGTTTACACTTGAGGTTAACTGAAGGAATTAAAGTATATGATATTTAGAGCCATAACATTTCATATTAAGGATAAACTGACCGTGCTGTCTTGTTACAGATTATCCAGAGTTTGGGGTTGTTGTCTACGTTACAGTGAAGATCCTGGGAATCGTAATGCTCTACAGTACAATCATCATCTTTGAGTGGTGAGACAAACTTTTCTATGATCTGATCATTTGCTGCTAAATACTTGTTGGTCTCTCAGAAATGTTTAAAGTTCATGTTCAAGTTTTATTCACGTTTATTCATGCCATCTCATTTTCTTTCAGGTGCTTTAGATCAAGATGCTGCAACAAACCATGAAGGTAAGCTGCTGTACGAGATCAGGTACATTATACTAAGAGCAAGGCATCTTTCAACAACCATAAAGAGAAGCCAAATATCAGTAAAGAGAGCTAATCTCACTTTATATCACCAAGACGAGCTCAAGGTGCTGCTGGCATTTCTCTTTCAGCTGCATTAACTCACTGCAGAGCACTAACACCTCTCTCTCTCTCTGCTGTTTCATTTCCACAGGATGCAGTAGAAGCAGATGATGTCAACAGAGTGACTGAGATTCAAACATCATGAAGGAGAAGAGGGAGATGTCATGTTCACCATAAATGCAATATTTCGCTCTTTCTTGTTCATCTAATTCTGAAATATTTCACTTTGCAGAAGCTTGATAAGATGAACAAAGGATGGAGTGCAAACAGGGCCAAGTGTTTTATTTAATTTTATGGAAGCTACAGTGTAATATATTAGTCATTAGTTTGTATAGCATTTATAGGGTAATCAGTTTTATTTGACTCAACTGTTTTCATTGTCATATGAAATATAAAAATAAATAAGTTTTTGTTTCAATGGTTTCTACCAAAGTCTGTTTTCCATTATTTAAAAAAAGGCTTTTTGTGAAGCAGTTTATTATTTGACTTTTGATTTCTTCCTTTTGTGGGGTTAATTGACAACTGATCCGTTATAAGTAAGTAGTTATTTCATCATGTGAAAAGCTTGTGAGTATGCAGAGCAAAGAAAGTGGCCTGCAACATGTTTCCGTCTTTCCCCTTAAAAGCATTTGCTTTTATATTTGAGGCACTGACAGTGGCAGACATTACATACATTACAAGACAGTCAGTTCAATCAGGAGAGACTTCATTATGAGTGAACAAGATTCGTTATTGTCATGTGCATAAGAAAGAGACTGCTTTGTGACATCATCATTTTTAAAGTGAAGCTGTCGGTAGTAGGATATTTCCCCAAAAAGAGAGAAAATAAAAGACAAGAAAGGAACAACAAACCAACACAATGATCCTTACCTTAACAGGCCATAGCAGATTTCTAACTCAGCAACAGAAAATCAGAGACTGCTGTTCCCTCATCTTTACTAAAACCTGGCTGCACAACAACATCCATCATCAGTCTGGTTTTACAGGTATTTTAGCTGCTTGTCCTCGAGAGTCAGTCTTGATCATTACTGCACCAAAGAAGATGGAAGCACTGAGTGGATCTTGTTTGCAAATTCCATGTACAGTAGCTTTGATGTTTTTTTGTTTAAGTACCTTGTAAAAGGCACTTTTAATTGGATTTGTATCTAATAACTAGCATAGTAAGCTGAGACCTGAACCGTCCATGGTAACTCAGAGGACAGCAGCAGGATACTCTGTATGCACAAGTCAATGTGTCCCAGCCAGCAAACATCTTAACACAGACTGCTGACAGCCCAGAGGATCTCTACGTTCAAGTGAAGACAAAAATGAGGATGATTTTGGATCACATTTGGACTGGGTTCTTACCTTTTATTTTCTGCTTATTGAAGTTGCTTTATGTCAGTTAATATATAAAGAGACACTAGAGACGTAGGGACAGCGAGTGACTCAGCCAGGGGGGCCGCCAGGAATTTTGGGCCCCATGACAAAAAAATCAAATTGGACCTCCTCTGCGCCGGTTGTGTCACCACTTCTCTATGACTTAACTGTCCCATCAAAAGCTTTACATAACTCTAATTAAAGGCTTGCAAGTGACTGGCTTCTTGTAGTTCAATATTAATATTAGCACAAGAGGATGCGGTTCACTATTTGCTTCTCAAATAAATTGCCCTTCATGATGGGAATAATGAAGTATCTGTATCTATACATGTCATTAACGGCCATAACTCAATCTAAATGAACGCATCAAACTGGATTATTTTAATATAGTCTGTAACTTACATGCAGGCTGAGGTAAACTGCTGTCCAGCATCCAGTACAGACAGGAAGTTGTTTTTTAATTTTATTTATTTCATAATGATCATTATGTGAGAAAATAATTTGTGTTTGATATTCTGTTATTAAGAAATATTTCATTGTCTTTTTTTGTTATGGTAAAAAGAGAAAGAAAGACCCACAAGATCCCCACAGCCTCCCTGGAATGACGCTAACTCATTAAGACAGTGCTGCTCACCTTCTTCACTGGGACAGGGAGGCTACAGTTATGGGGAGACTGGGCTGCTGCTGACTCATCTGTTGTTAGTCTGCTAAAAGGGGCAGGGACAATGATTTAATATGAATATCTTGCTAAACGTTTCCCTGCACTGATTGATTGATGAAATGTAGGCTAACACTAGTCTGTAGCTAACCAGCTTATTTCAATGTGGACATCAGGCCAACAGGTTAACACCACTCACGGACTAAAGGCCCATCTTTCTTTGGGAAAAACTGGGTTACAGGGTGACATCCTTTCATTTGTCTTTCCTCTCTTTCCTTTTTTGAAAACCAGATTTTGGTTTACTAGGCAACATTGTTATCACTTATTTCTGGCGCATCTACTGACTGCATCTAAACACCGTCACTGATACAGTGCGCTGAGGCAGGACCAAACATTTCATGCAGATACAGGGGGGTGGTCGGTCAATATGGAGGTTTGCTTTTTGGTCAATAGGGATTTTTAACTTTCACTGCCAAAAACAAGTAAAAAAAAAGAGATCATTAGTTTTATTATTATATTTGAAATATATTTTTACTCCATGATGATGATGGTTTATATAATGTATAATATAATATAATTTGATATTAGTTTATAATTATTTTTTGGGGCCCCTCTCAGTCAGGGGCCCTTGGAATTGTCCTAACTTTTCCCCCCTATACGGCCAACTGTTGCACTCAGTGTTCGCTGCATGGCAGGTTAAATCTTGTTAATTGCTGCTTGTAGTTTACGTTCTATAGTATTTGTTTTGCAGTGGTTATATAACTGAATGGACTTGATTCCATTATTCTTGTTATTCAAATGTAACCTTTTTGATTTTGTTGCAAACTGTTGGGTAACATTTTTTGACTGAAACATTCATGGCAGTAAAGCACACTGAACTGATCTAAACTGACTGGACATTTAAGTATAATCTTCACTGAAACTCAAAGCCTCTTTTTGTCGTTCACACATTATCACATCATTGTTCAAATGTGTGTACTGACCTCATACGGATGTTGATGCTGTGTGATGTCATCTCTGTCAGATATGTGCAAAGTCCCAAAGCTTAAAATAGGGGACTATTTTAAATGAAATGAGAATGAATTGTAATGAACTTGCCAGAAACTGTTCTATACAAACAGTGTTGATCACATTTAGCTTTGAAATTTTTGAATAATTAAATTTGGCAATATTTTATAATAAATTTTTAAAATAGCATTTTGATTTACTTATCTCTTGTGTCTCTCAAATATTTTGAATCTGTTTTCTTTTTTCTTTTTTTATTAGGGCTGGGCAAGTTAACGCATTATTATCGCGTTAGCACATTAATTAATTAAGGCTAACAATTACTTTATCTAACGTTAACGCAGTTTTTATTATTATTTTGAAAATCCGTTGCTCACTGGCTCTGAATACACATACAGTCAAACCATGGGTCACAGAATGGGATGTTGATCAGCCTGCAAATTAACGTAAATAAAAGTTATAGGCTACATAACATAACTACCTGATACGCCTTCATCTAGTTTTGCGGGGATGCTCTGTAAACAGTAATAGATTCTGGAAATTCACAAACAGCGAAGATCAGTCACTCTTCCAATGATATGTGCTCAAGACGTGTGCATGAGCGAGCACAACCACAAAAGGTTTCTGCTGATATCTGTTCAGAAAAAACAACAAGAAAACTGGACTCTGATGGTAACTTGTTCTAACAAGCTAGATAAAAGGTAATGCCCTGGCAGTGGCATATAGTTTAGGTTTTATATTTGATTTTGTTATGTTACAGACATGAAGAAAGCAAGTTGATGAAGACAAACAAGTAAACAGCCCTCAACTTCCATGTCTCACTCTGGTCTACACTCAGGTACTACAGGCTTGCATCTAACACGCTGATTCTGGGTTTCTCTGACAGACAGCTGAAGCCTGAAGGACGTGCTGACGTTGCTGACGTACTGCGGTAAGCGTGTCGACTCATTTCTGTTTCTGGTGCTTGTGTGTTGGTACCGTGTTGTGCTGCTCTCGCTAAATACCAGTTACATTTGTTAGATTACAGCGGCCAACTGTCCGCTAAACACTTATTCTTACAGTAATTTTGCCTAAGCACTCACAGTTCATTCCATCTTTTATTGACTGCTGTTCAATCTCATAGTTGTTCAAAGCTTTTTGTAGCTGACGCTACAGTACTTTAGCTTAGCCGTTAGCGACATTAGCTCAGCAGCTAGCGATGGCTTCTCCTTCTCCCTCTCTCTCTCCTACTTTCTCCTGCTCGGTGTGTCAGATGTTCAGTTACTCCTCTGCCTCCTTTAGCGGTAATGGGCGTGTAATAAGTATAGTTTATTTTTAGACACGGAAGCGAGGCTCAGTGATTTAGAAGTCCGGCTCCGCACCTTGGTAGACCAGTCTTTAGCTAGTGTAGCTAGCCAGTCCCCGGAAGTCGGTGCGGAACGGCCTGAGTTGGCCTGTGGTTGCCGTCCCCCGGCATCTCCTGAGCAGCCAGGAAGGGGTGGCTGGGTGACTGTCCGAAGGAGGAATAGTCGAAAGCAGTCAAAGCCCATGGGGCATCACCAACCTGTTCACTTCTCTAACAAATTTTCCCCACTCAGCGACACACCCGCTGAGAAACCAACTCTGATCATTGGCAGCTCCATTTTGAGAAACGTGAAGTTAGCAAAGCCAGCGGCCATAGCCACAACATTGAGTCTTATTTGAAACTGCTGGCTAAGGATAAACGTAAATATAGTAAGATTGTTATTCACGTCAGTGGTAATGACTCTCAGTTCAGCCAATCGGAGGTCACTAAGATTAATGTTGAGTCGGCGTGTACACATGCAAAAACAATGTCGGACAACGTAGTTTTGACATGTGTATGACATGTATAGCCGCATGTCGTCATTCCGCCGCGGGTTGTCGAGGTGGTGTCCAGCAAACGATGTGGGCTTTGTAGATCATTGGCAGACTTTCTGGGGAAGACCTGGTCTGATTCGGAGAGACGGCATCCATCCCACTTGGGAAGGAGCAGCTCTCATTTCTAGAAATCTGGTCCAAGTTTATTAGTGGATCAAATCCATGACAACCCAGAGTTGAGACCAGGAGGCAGAGTCGCAGTTTAACACACTTCTCTGCCCTTCTTTTTCAGCAGTTACCCACCCAAAACCCTACGCAGAGTCGCAGTCTAACACACTTCTCTGCTCCTACATTTCAGGAGTTACTTAGTGAAAATCCTATAGTGACGGTGTCTGTCCCCCGACCGTTGAAATTATTTAAAAAGGTAAACAGAAGAGAAGCTGTACATAAAAACCTCATAAAACTTAAAACCACAAGAGCAATAGTGCAAACTAATAGGAAAATAAAATGTGGACTCTTAAACATCAGATCTCTCTCTTCTAAAGGTGTACTAGTAAATGAACTAATATCAGATTATGATATTGATTTATTTTGTCTTACTGAAACCTGGCTGGGTGATGGAGAATATGTTAGCCTAAATGAATCCACCCCTCCCAGTCATATTAATACTCACATTCCTCGAGGCACAGGCCGAGGAGGTGGAGTTGCAGCTATCTTTGACTCTAGCCTACTAATCAGGTCTAAACCTAAACTAAACTATAACTCATTTGAAAGCCTTGTTCTTAGTCTTTCACACCCTAGTTGGAAATCACTGCAACCAATTGTCTTCATTATAGTGTACCGAGCACCTCGCCCGTATTCTGAATTTTGATCTGAATTTGCAGAGTTTTTGTCAACTTTAGTCCTTAAAACGGACAAAGTTATTATTGTAGGGGATTTTAATATTCATGTGGATGTTTAGAATGACAGCTTCAGTACTGCGTTTATCTCTCTGTTAGATTCCATTGGCTTCTCTCAGAGTGTTCATGAACCAACTCACTGTTTTAACCACACCCTCGACCTTGTTTTGGTGTATGGTATTGAAATTGAACATTTAATAGAGTTCCCACAGAATCCCTCTTTATCCGACCACTGTTTGATAACTTTTGAGTTTGTATTGCTGAACTACACGCCATTGGGCAAAAATTTCTATACAAGATGTCTGTCTGATAGTGCTGTAGCTAAATTCAAGGATGAGATTCCATCAGCTCTAAATTCATTATCAAGTCACAAAGTAACGGAGGACTCCAATGCTAATTTCAGTCCCTCCCAAATCGATCATCTTGTTGATAGTGCTGCAGGCTCGCTGCGAATGACACTGGACTCTGTAGCCCCTCTAAAAAAGAAAATACTAAAACAAAGACGGTTAGCTCCATGGTATAATACTGAAACTCGCAAATTAAAGCAAATATTGATATTAATTAATTAATTAATATAACTTGAGAGGAATTGGCGTTCCACCAAAGTGGAAAATTCTCGTTTAATTTGGCAAGATAGTCTTAAAACTTATAGGAAGGCCCTCCATAATGCCAGAGCAGCGTACTACTCGTCATTAATAGAGGAAAATAGGAACAACCCCAGGTTTCTTTTCAGCACTGTAGCCAGGCTGACAGAGAGTCACAGCTCTATTGAGCCAAGTATTCCCATAGCTCTCAGTAGTTACGACTTCATGAGCTTCTTTAATGATAAAATTCTAGCTATTAGAAACAAAATTCACCAAGACCTGCCCTCAACTGGCACCAACTTATCTCTTAACTCAGGAACC
>NC_060150.1:30459898-30494924 GCF_021292245.1 Micropterus dolomieu | reverse complement strand
CCCCACCAGAGCACTGCGCTCCCAGAATGCAGGGTTACTTGTGGTTCCTAGAGTCTCCAAAAGTAGACTAGGAGCCAGAGCGTTCAGCTTTCAAGCTCTTCTCCTGTGGAACCAGGTTCCAGTTTGGGTTCAGGAGGCAGACACAATCTCCACATTTAAGAGTAGGCTTAAGACTTTCCTCTTTGATAAAGCTTATAGTTAGGGCTGGCTCAGGTGAGTCCTGAACCATCCCTTAGTTATGCTTCTATAGGCCTAGACTGCCGGGGGATTTCCTATAATGTACTGAGCTCCTCTCTCCTCTACTTTCTCTCCCTCTGTATGCAACCTCATCCCATTAATGCATGTTACTAACACAACTTCTCCCCTTTCTGGTAGTCTTGTGCTTTCTCGTCCCTCTCCTCTCTCCTCCTATCACTTCCTGCAGGTTTTCTGGCTCTGGAGCTGTGGAGTCTGGATCTGTGGCTGCGGGTCACCTGCTGCCCCTGTGTTCCTGCTCGACATCCTCTGCTGCAACGACTATTGTTACTAGTCCTATTATTATTATTATTGTTATTATAATAATTAACACTACGACTGTTACCATTAACACTACTATAAATATCTGTACCATTTTTTTCATTTAGTCTATAGCAACATCACCTTTACTGTCTGTACCTCTGTGTGTGTATATTGTGTAGGCTGCCTCCCTCCACTGTGAGATAACTGTTGTTGTGATTTGGCGCTATATAAATAAAATTGAATTGAATTGAATTCATCTTCATCTTCTTCTAAAGTGTGTAAAAGACAAGTGTTATAGGGTAAACTGAGGGTGTCGTTTAGGGTTGAAAAAAAACACAGAACTTCAAGTTAACGGAAGTTGATATGCTGACAAAATTGCTTCATCACAGAGTTCCCAATTTAGTTTTGTGTGTAAAAAAAGTGTAAAATGGTCGATTTAAACATGTGTTTCTACTCACCTTCTTTATCATTTGAAATGATACACTTTGTACAGCTGTTTACTGCAAAAAAGTGCACAAACCCTTTTAGTCAAATCTTCTTTCTGATGTTCACTTATTTATTTGGCCGCATGTTGACAAAACCACAACAGAGTCCTCACCTGATCCAGCAGAAGGAGCCTTACCAGCTCTGTATGTTGCCACAATCAGCCTTTTTCCTTTGGGTCTGTAAACTGGTCTGAATGCACTAAACAGAAACTCAGCAGGAGAGGATCATCTGAACCTTGATCCCCTGGAACTGTCCTCCTTACAATACAGTAAGCTCACTTTGTTTTTTATTGTCTGTGTGATGGCCACAGTAGCAGCCACACATGGAAGCCACAACTCACTGTGGTAACTCTTTCATTTGTTTTGAGCACATTACATAGGTTACAAAATAAATAACTGGACACAGATTTTAGTTTTAAAAACAGTCGATTACAGGTGGTCACACACTACGCGAGCTGATGACTCTGTCACCCGACACTGGTCTCCAAACCACGTTTTGTCAAGAAAACACACGTGAAATGTGAAACGGGAAATGACTTGAACTTACAGAAAAAACATCTGTTGTTTGTTATTATAAAGATAGCAATTATAAAGACAAAGAATCTGTGTGAAAGACTGGATTAGCACACGCAGGTAGCAGGGATTGTCTGTGCTACAGAGAGAGCTGGAGGGGAGTGAAACGTGCAGCCTGCTCTCATTGGCTGAATGTGAATGTCGAGTCGGCCGACTTCTCCAGATATTTGGCATGCTAGATATCTGGCAGACGTCGGCAATTTGTCAGAAATGTGTCAGGGAGCTGTTTTGACGCGTCATTGAGTAATTCAAACATAACGGCTGGCGACCGCCGATCAACCGCAGATTTACTCCTGATCACAACCTGACAGCTCCCAAACTCGCCGACCGGCAAATCGGGCTAAAAATTGTGTAGTGTGAACAGCTTAAGGTGTTTAAGTAGGGGAATGAATAATTGGACTGTGCCATGTTTTTCCATACCGTGGGGGGTGGCAGAGTTTTCCATTTTGGAGCTGTGTTATTTTCTTTGCTATAGTTATACTTTGTTGTTATAATTATTTGATTTACCCTTTGTTCATATTAGGTAGCATTGGCTTAAAATTTGTTGTAGTTATTGTGATTTGTTTATATACCTCCTTTGTGTCAGAATGGCCTGATCAGCCACTATATAAGTTTCCCCCATGGCCTGTGGCAGTTTTGGGGGGGGAGCCAACAGGGGCCAGTTCCCCTGTAACACAGACCTTGGACACCCTATGGGCCCCCTCTGAAGGAAAAGTCTACAACAGCCCTTTTGAATTCACATCCGGCCCAGCACCTAATCTAATATATATGACAACAAAAGGAAACTACATGGTATGAAAATAGCTAAAGAGTGAGCTAAGTCATTTCCTTCTCGTTTGTTGAGTTTCACATGCGCTGTACCGATCACCGCCAATCAAGGCTCAACATAACTGTCCAACCTGCAGCGACTCCGCTCCTGTGTGTCTGCAGAGCGCCTCCACTCCACACACGCGCAGACGTGCACACATGGATCGAAATCAGCCAGCAGATCAGCGGACATTACCGATATTGACGACAACTACGCTCGTTTGTGTAAGTGCCTGGGGCAATAAAAACTTAGAGAGTAAAAAAACCAATACTTTACCAACATACCTGTTTAATAAGCATAAACACACAAAACGCAATGTTATAATCTGCTCAGTCTCTCGTCCACCAGCTGTGTTTTGGTTTTACAAAAGCACAGCGTTAGTTCAGCTAATAACTTATTGTTACAAACAAGCTAATGTGAAAGCTGTCTGTTTTTACATACAGTCTGTGGTTTTTAGTAACTGTTTAGCTTAGTTTGCCAGTACATTAAAACTCAGTTGGTGGCTGTGACAAACCTGCCCTCCTCTCTACCAGCAGAGGGAGGAGGAAAGGAGGTATTGAGTTGTTCTAAACTTCACTCAGTATGTTGATGTCAAGAATATGACTTATTTTACTGACATTTTAGATGTGTTTCCAATGCGATATTAGTGACTTTGCTGTTGTAAATCCTGTTGCTGCTCTAGAAACAACATTCAGTTAATAAAAATGTTACATTCTTTTTTTTAAATAATATATTCAATAATTTTGTAATAAATAGGACTGATAAAGAACTAAACCAATAAGGATTACCAATGCAAGTGTGTCAATAAAATCCTAATGATCCCAACTCAAAATATCCAGCCCATCTCTGTGTTCTGGTTTTAAAATCTGGCCCAATTGAATATGTAATTGAAGAGCCCTGGTCTACAGTAATCATAGTAATATATCTTCCTTGCGACGAAATGTACATAAAACTGAATGCAGCATTGTAGAAAATATTTTGTCCTTGTAATCCATGTTTCCATTGCATGGGTAGCCTTTGGATATTGCTGGAAATTGTTCTCAGTCCCTGTCTTTAAATGGTAAATTATTATTATGACAATTTGATAATGCATTGCATTAAAACTTGCAGTGGTGGGCTTTTAACCTTGGCTCGGGTTGTTGGTTTGATTGTCCTTTGTTACTGCTCGTGCATTGGACGCACGTGGCTGGGTCCGAACTTCGCTGGGAGCAGTATAAGTGCACTCAACTACAATAAAGCTTAAAAGAACTTGGTCGTTCTTGAATTAAAATTGCGTGACTTCTGGTGACGGTCTGATAACTTTTAACAAACAAAAGAAAATATAAAGCAAGTAAGTTGTTGGAAGCGAGGGAAAAGCTGAGGTCATGGTGCTTGGTGTGTGGCTTGAAAAAACAAATAAATCTTCGCGGCAAGTCGGGCCGGACTTCTTAGGGCGTTGATGGGAGACGGAGCACGCTGAGTGCGTGCCGAGAGCTGCTGAAGAGCCGAAGTACAAGCTGCTTTTGTTTGCTGGGGCATGTTTTCCGGAGGGGAAAGTCTTTGTTCCCCAGAGGACTTGTTTCCTTTGAGAGGGAGTGCTTCCGGTCCTTTGACTTTAATGTCTGATTTAAGTTTATTTGCGCGTATTTTAATCAAATATCTTCCCACAATCAAACCTTAATTGTCAAACGGTTATACCATTCTTGGTTTCAAGCATTCGATAAGAGGAAAGGAAACAATTACTTAGTTGTTGTAATATTAGAATCGTTAGGTTACCAGTTAAACACATTAAGGATTTCAGAATGAAAGACACTTATTATATTCTGTACTCAATATTTCCTGGATAATATTGGCTGTTACACATTCTTACTTAGAGAATATAAGCAAGTTACATGAACATGGCATCAGATTACAAACAAATAGGTACAGAGTAACAACTATACAGCAGAAACGGCATTTCAGATGATGGCATGTAAAACTTGTCTTTGTCTTGTCGTATTTAACATTAAATTCGAGCTGGAAAATTAATTAAGTAGCAGAGGATAATATTTCTGTATCATGTTCTTTAATAAGAAACTATATAAAACGGTGGTGAAGCATGGCATTAGTATAACCTAAATTAAAGAAATATCAGTGAGCATTGAACACTGCAAACTTTCTTTATGGATTCTTCTTTTCAACAACAAGGTAATATAACTACTCAAAGTCAAGGCAAGGCAAGTTTATTTGTATAGCACAATTTAACAAGGTAATTCAAGTGCTTTACATAAAAGCAACATAAAATAAAAGTTACAGTGTTACAATCATGGTTAAAAGAGTTAAATGGAAAATAATAAAAAGCTAAAAACAAAGAAAAAGAAAACAGGACAGTAAAAGTTACAGTGCAGTGTAAGTTATCAGTAAAAAGAAAAATCTACCAAAGTCTGTTTTCCATCATTTAAAAAAAGGCTTGTGAAGCAGTTTATTATTTGACTTTTGATTTCTTCCTTTTGTGGGGTTAATTGACAACTGATCCGTTATAAGTAAGTAGTTATTTCATCATGTGAAAAGCTTGTGAGTATGCAGAGCAAAGAAAGTGGCCTGCAACATGTTTCCATCTTTCCCCTTGAAAGCATTTGCTTCTATATTTGAGGTACTGACTGTGGCAGACATTACAACACAGTCAGTTCAATCAGGAGAGACTTCATTATGAGTGAACAAGATCTGTTATTGTCATGTGTGTAATAAAGATATAATGAGAAATGTAAAGAGTCTTCAGAGATAGACTCCTTTGTGACATAATTTTTCAAGTGAAGTCGTGGGTAGTAGGATATTTCCCTTTTTAGGGACATATCCTACCTCTCTTTTTAAGAGAGAAAATAAAAGACAAGGAACAACAAACCAACACAATGATCTTAACCTTACCAGGCCATAGCAGATTTCTACTTCATTATGAAATAAATAAAATTAAAAAACAACTTCCTGTCTGTACTGGATGCTGGACAGCAGCTTACCTCAGCCTGCATGTAAGTTACAGACTATATTAAAATAATCCAGTTTGATACGTTCATTTAGATTGAGTTATGGCCGTTAATGACATGTATAGATACAGACTTCATTATTCCCATCATGAAGGGCAATTTATTTGAGAAGCAAATAGTTAACTGCATCCTCTTGTGCTAATACTAATATTGAACTACAAGAAGCCAGTCACTTGCAAGCCTTTAATTAGAGTTATGTATTTGATTTTTTTGTCATGGGGCCCAAAATTCCTGGCGGCCGCCCTGGTTACATATAACCTAGCTATGTAACACAAATTCCGGATCTGCTGTGCCATTCATCATAAACTTTGGCTTTAAAACTTCATACAAGAAGACCCAAACAAAGAGGCACTGAACGCAAAATAGGTTAGTAACCTGAGATTACTAAACATGTTTAGCTCAGCATTGGCCATCTAACGTTAGCTTGCTTCTTGCTTTAGCTACAACCTATGAGGGGTTAATGCAGACTATCGCAGTCGTTTTGTTACGATGGGTGGCTGAGTTGAGCAGGTTGGAGGACCCGAATGCAGGACGCAAGGCAGAGGAGGTGCAGTGAACCGAGGTGATTTAGTAGAACAAACAGAAGGCGAGCACACTTACTGATTGAGTGGCTGATACAGAGTCCAAAACAAAGGTAGTTCCTAACAGAAATCCAAAGGTACAGGGTGGCAAGACAAGCAAGGCTGGTTACAGGAAGGCAGAGAGTACACACACAACAGACTGGGGGGTAACATGACAAGGGCTGAAAAGAAAGACCACACATATATACCAGGGATAACGAGCAGGGCGGGAGCAACACAGGTGACAGACAAGAGGCTAACGAGGCAGGCAGAGAGAGAGCAGAGGGGAGAACGGAGAGACAGTCAGGCAGAGGGATACTGGAGGGAATAGACATGACACAGGTTACTGAACACATAACAGATCAGAGGAATAAATATAAATGAATCAAGACACAAGCAGACACATCCCCACTGAACTAACACCAACAAGGAAAACAGACCGAAGTGAAGTAAAACACTGAACTGGAAGCTAAGGCATCAAGAAGACAGACATGAGTGACAGACAGAGACGGACATGAGTGAACCCCAAAACACAACAGACTATATAACTGATACTGGACACAGGACAGAACCCAAAACACTAAGACATTAACTGAGACACAGAACGAGGAGCTAAGACACAGAATACAGAACAGACTAAACTAAAATAATGCAGACGAGGAACAAGAAGTAAATACTAACATAACTGAGGTACAGGACTGGGAACAAAGACAAAGAACTAAAACACAGGACCAAGAGCTAAGATAAAAGACGAGACAAACTACTAAGGGCAAGGAACGAGAGAAACAGGCAAATAGACATATCAAACAATGGCAAAAACTCAAACTCACAGGCAAAAAACTACAACTCATAACACGTTTGTTATGAAAAGATGAATGAGTGTTTGTTTGCTTGCCAAACTTGAGGTAGTCGAATAATGTGATCATTTACATCCCGCTGGCTGCCATCACGTTAATTATTAAGTTTGGCAGCAAACAGGTTACAGGTTTATTGTTGATCATGTAATGTTACACTGGTTTGGGTCTGGGGCATGTGTTGACTGACAGTAGTTTATAAGCTATGATTAGTTGTGGCACATTACATGGTTGTGCTCTGTAAAGGAAAAACAGGTTACAGGTTTTATTGTTGATCCTGTAACGATACAGTTTTATTTTAATTAATAATGTGATCTTCTTTAATAAAGTTTACCTCAGAACCAAAAAATCACCAGACACTGACCCAAAACAAACTTACACATGCTCGCCTGCATTTGTGAGACTGGCCCAGTCTCATTGTCTCCGCAAAACCCTAAGCCCTGAGCCCTCACAGACTTAAAGGTACGGTAGAATGCTCATTTTCAGGTTCATACTTGTATTTAGGTTTTCTACTAGTAAATGTTTCCATGCTTTAATGTTCAAAATAAAAATTTTTTTCTCATACTGTCACCTGCTTCAGCACCTCTTTTCACCCTCTGTCTAAACACTCTGTTTTCCTCCTGTCTGCCAACTTCCCAGAGCAGAGCAGAGGGGCGGGACCTTGCTGCACATCGCTGAATCAAGGCCTGCCACGTGAGACAATGATTACTGTAAAAAAACACAACTTCATAACTTGTAATTTGATGGAGAAAACAACTCAATTAGCGGTGCAGCTAGCTTAGTATGGAAGCTTGCTGCTCCAGATGTGTGTTGGTGTTTACACCTCTGACATTAGTACATTAGCTTTGGATTGCTGGTTCAGAACCAGCTGATAACAGCAGTTCCCCTTTGAGGGAACTCGAACTGCGTCAGTGACGACACTATGGGAACGCCTCTGGGCGTGGCAGGGCTGAAATCATGAATGAAACTACTCCAATCCTATTGGCGTTGCTAGAACGGTAGTGTGTGACGGCGCAACTGGAGGCATATATAAGCACACTGGCACACCGGACACATTAGCTTTTTTCTATTCAGCAGGCACTCTGGCATCTTTGAGACTACTCAGAAAAAAAGCAACCATGAGAGGAAGTTTTCTTACCTGGAAGGAGAAGCAGAGGAGATGGCTGGTGAGCAGTTCAGGCAGTGTGTTTTTCCATGCCCGCGCTACATCATGGCTGGGGACACTCATGCCCTGTGTGTTTCCTGTCTGGGGATGCCGCATGCCCAGGCAGCTCTCGAGGGGGATCTCCCCGTGGCTTGGGCCCGGCGGTCGCTGAGGCGGCACAGAGGCGGCAGCGCCGCCTCAGGCGCAGCTTCGGTCATGAGGCTCCCAGCACAACATCTCCAAGGGCATCAGGTCTGCCTACGCTTTTTCCAGTTCCTCGTCTGCTGGCTCCTACTCCCCTCTTCCCCATTCGGGAGCCCGCTTTTCGGCTTCTCCTGCTCGAGGTGTGAGCCCGGAGAGGCTGCGGCTGTCCGGTTCTGAGGAGCTGGATGTGCTCAGCATTATGGAGGAGGAAGACTTCCGGGAGCCGGATCAATGTCATCAGTCAGCGCCCAGCTATGACGAGATCTTGGAGGTGGTGACACGGGCAGTGGGTAAGCGCCAGCTCGATTGGCCGCAGTCTGTGCCAGACACACAGGCTGCCAGTAAGCTGGATGAGCGCTTCCTGCGGCGCCGCCTCCGCACCAATCTATGCCTTTTTTTTGCACAACTCATCATGCAAATCCTGGGGCAAGCCCTTCTCAGCACGTCTGACTACTCCCCGCTCTGGGTTTACAGCGACGTCGCGGGGGTCAAGGGTTTCAGCTATGGGACGATGCTTTAGCTAGCTATGTCTTGCCCGTTCTTGTGTCGTCCCCTAAAGAGTCGGCGCTGCCTACCAAGCCATGTCGCGTGACATCTGCTCTGGTGGGCAAGGCGTACATGGCGGTGGGCCGGGCTGGTGCAAGCCTGTATACGATGGCAGTTTTGCAGGCATACCAGGCCGACCTGCTGAAGGACATGGACTGAGGAGGACATCGCTGAGCTCCGTAGAGCTACGGATTTGTCACTCCGAGTCACAAAGGAGATGGCCCGCCCCATTGGCTGCTCCATGTCGGCGCTGGTGGCCACGGAGCGGGACCTGTGGCTTAACCTGTCGGGCATCTAGGAGAGGGAGAAGACCTTCCTGCTCGACGCACCGGTCGCGACCTCTGGCCTGTTTGGCGAGGCGGTGGACTCCGTCGTCAGCAGGTTTCAGCATGCCGGGACGCAAGGGGAGGCGTTCCAGCAGTATCTCCCGCGCCGGTCTGGGTCCAGGATGGCGACGGCTGCAGAGAGACAGCCAGTACTTCATAGTTCCCAAAAAGGATTGCCTCCGATTTTAGAGCTGCGGTCCCTGAACCAATCTCTGAGGAGATTCAGGTTCAAGATGCTCACCATCCCCGCCATCGTCAGCCACATCCAATCCGAGGATTGGTTTGTCATGATAGATAAGCGAGACGCATATTTCCACATCTCCATCCGTCCCTCTTACAGGAAGTTCCTGAGGTTCGCCTTCAGGGGCGCGGCGTACCAGTATCGGGTTCTTCCATTCACCCTAGCACTCTCCCCTTGCATGTTCACCAAATGCATGGATGCAGCTCTGGCCCCGATGAGGCTCCAAGGCAGCCGAATACCGAACTACATCGACGACTGGCTCATTTTGGCTCAGTCTCGGGAGTTAGCGGTCCGGCATCGAGATGTCGTCCTCGCCCACCTTCAGCGTTTAGGGCTGCGGCTCAACGCGAAGAAGAGCGTGCTGACGCCCGCCCAACGGACTACGTTCCTAGGGACTCAACGACGATACGGGCCCACCTGTTGCCTGCACGCATCAGGTCCATTTTGTCCATACCTTCACCTATGGCCGTAAGGGTGCACTCTACTTAAGGCATGGTGGCCTCTAGGGCCCTCCTCGCAGGGGCTTCGCTCCAGGATTTGTGTGAGGCAGCTGACTGGGCCACTCCTCACACTTTACATTTACATTTACATTTATTCATTTAGCTGACGCTTTTATCCAAAGCGACTTACAATTGCTATACATCTCAGAGGTCGCACGCCTCTGGAGCAACGAGGGGTTAAGTGTCTTGCTCAGGGACACAGTGGTGGATGTCTCACAGTGGGAATTGAAGGTCTACCACAGGTCTACCACATCCGGTTTTACAGTCTGGACCTTCCTTCTGCACCCGGCACCCGTGCGCTCTCCTCTTAGTCGTGCCAACGGGTTCCTGCACGCTGTGGGGGAAGGTGGAGGCTTCGCCGTGGGATAGTGGATATTCTTGTTCCCATAGTGTCGCCACTGACGCACTTTGAGTTTCCTTGAAGGGGAACGTCTCGCGTTACCTAGACACTGCGTCAGTCCGCCACACCTCACCCCGCCTGGAGTGCCTTGCTTCATAGCAAAGAGCTAATGTGTCCAGTGTGCCGGCGTGCTTATATACACCTCCAGTTATGCCGTCACATGCTACCGTTCTAGCAACGCCAATAGGATTGGAGTAGTTTCATTCATGATTTCAGCCCTGCCACGCCCAGAGGCGTTCCCGTCGCCGACGCAGTTCGAGTTCCCCTTCTTGGGGACATTCCCCTGCAGCATCCCCTCCACTGTCTATGCAGAGGTCCCCTGCAGCATCCCATTCAGGCTCTCCCCAAGACTCTCAGCACAAGCTAAGGGAGATATTGCGTAGGTTGGCAACAAAAAGTGAACTTTGAGGCACTGCCATCTCCGTCAAACCATATAAATGTTGTGAGGGCAGACATTTTGGAAAGTGCCTTCAGAGCATTTAGAAGAAGGGCCTTCAATCCCAACAAAAAATGGATGTTGTTTTTGTTGACACCTGCGGTCAAGGAGAAGGATCTGTGGACAATGGAGGACCCGCCAGGGACGCTAGTCATGAAAGCTCTTGTAAACTCCCGTTTTTTTGTGGGACCTGTCTGGAGTAAGAATCTTGGACTGCATTCCATAGGTATGTTTTTTGCTTTTTATAAAATCCAATGTTTTTTAATTAGTTTTCAGTTTTTTGTTAAATTGTATGGCTCATGTAGGTGGTTTATGGCATAAAAGTATTTGACATGATGATGTTTGAAAGTTAAATATTTTCACAAATGAAACACATTAATGCAAAGAATAATAAAAACAAGTGTGAACACAAACGGTGATCTAGCCACACACTTGGGTAAAAAGCTACCAGAATAGTCTGTAAACTACTGTGGAAGGTACATTTATTTGTCACAATATAACAGGAGTGAAATTGAGTTTGTAACTCTCTTCTGCAACGTAGCAACGTATTTCAGTCTGTGTAATTCATGGAGGAGTGGGGCCCCATGTTTTCTCCAACCGACTGCTCTGCCAGCTGAGGGGGTAAACAACTACCCCTGTTGATGTGATGGAGGTGGAGGACAAGGACCTAAGAAAACAGCTGCAAAAGGCAAGTTTCAAATTTGTAAAAGCAATATTGGCAAGACCATGTATTACCTTGCAATTACACTTAACAAATCTGAGGTACAACAATTATATGATTAAATATGAATACGATTCTTTTCCTCAACTAAATACCTTTTAATAGAAAATCATTGCGAAAATTCATGATTCAAACCTTTATTAAACATTACGTTTTATTGTTGAGGAAAATTATATAGGAGTGGAGTGTATTAATGTACAAAGGCTCTAAACAGTAAAAAATAAAATAAAATCAAATTCTATGATATTCTTAATGTCAGAATTCATGTTGTGTTTAGGCTAGAGTTTTAATACTACCCTACCCTGACCCTTCCAATAGCTTTTTTGTGTGTCCAGGTATACACGTGCCTCCACAATTTGGTAAACGGAGGTGAATCAGAGAGGTTGCCTTTTGTTTTAAAAATTGTGAGGGGCACTTTTGCACACCCATAGATGAAATCCATATTAGACTGCCAGGTTTTATAATTTTGTATTGTCTGAAACTAATTATTGGTTCGTTGCAGATCCAACAAGCAGCAACGGTGGAGGAAACCCGTGAGGCTGCAGAAGAGGCAGCCTCCAACCTGTCCCTATTGGGGTCCCTGACCGTCATCCGGTGTCTAAATGATAGGGATGACATTGTTTCTTCGGCCCTGACATATTATTTAGAGGGAAGAGTGGATGCACCTCTAAGACAGTAAGTGCTTTTATTGTGTCTGTGGAACATAGCAAGATGACGTGTATTTGAAAGATTAAAAGACAATTGGTGTGTTTTCTGTGTTAACGCACTATAGGTCACTTAACAGATTTCTCCGATACCCCTGAATACCAAAATATAAAACAAGGAACATGAGAAGCATCTCAATAATGCAGCAAAATACATTAAGCTAAAGTTTCAACAGCATCTAAAATACAGTATGTTGCCCTAACTACCTGCGTAACCTAATTACTCTTGAGTAACCTGATTACATAAGTGCATGTTAATGTGCTGAATGTTGGTTTTGATATTACAAAGTGATTTTCTAAATGTATACAAACATACAAATGTGAGAGTAAGCCTTTTTCTAATATAAATAAGCCTTAATATTAACAACATTTTATAGAGAAACAGGTACTCTGGCTAGACATGTAGTAAAGTAACAAGTCACTAATCGAATTTTATGCAATGTCCTTACATGGTTGCGGGAGGGCATGGAAGCATTGGGATTGCTGGAAGCACTTAAAAAGGACCCAGCGTTGAGGGTGATGTTTGCTGGAGGTCCTCCTGCCCCACTGACAGCAGTCATGATGACCAACCTTTTAAGGTGGCATACTCTGTGGCAGGAAGCTCGCGGCATTTGGAGGAGGAGAAAACTGTTGGCCACTGGAGGGACTGGCTCATTGATATTGAGGGTATGAAGGGTATGAAAACTTGAAATTAAAAATGTGCAAAGATTACCTTTGTGCACAATTTTTATTCACAGTAATTCTTCATGAAGTTTTCAAATACAAAAATGTTATTTAAGGAATGATATCATAGTGGTCCACTTGATAACAGACCAATGCCGTAAAGTATATCTGTATTACTGAGAGTGTGTACATAAAACAACTTAAATTAAATGGGAAAGCTCAAGTTCCAGTCAATTATGTATAAAGATCACTTTTTATATCCCTATGGAGAAATTTGTCTCAAATAAAAGGAACTGCTGCAACAACAGCATGACAATAAAACCAATCATTTTTGAGACCTGCATGCTTAACTGTGATTTTTATTTAAACAGCTTTATCACTATGTGTGATAATTATGCAAACCTTTGTCTGGTATCAAGCCAATTTTTTTTTTAAGCCATTACATGGTGGGCAGTAACATAGTCAAATAATTGTAAACCTTTGTGTTATCGTCTGCCTGTTTAGCTCAGTCAGTATTTCACAGGACTCCAAATGGGAGGGTTGTATGATTGATCCCAATATTTTTTTTCCCCTCACTTGTTAATCTAATTAATTAAAATATAAAAGGACACTTTTACTCATGCTCACATTAAGCGTATGGGTGTGTGCGCGCATCCCGGCGACCCGCATTCATAAACCTATGGACAGTTATTTGCATTTACCCAGCATCTCCAGGCACATGTTTACTGACAGCTTTTTCAGAGCTGTGTCAAGCAAGCCAGACACTCTTTTGAATATCCTTCAGAACTTTTCAAAGTAAAAGCTCTCAGTAAATTCAACATGAAGCATTGCTGCAATAAAAATGTATTGATTAATTTTGTAGGCACAATAATGTAAGAGGAAGTGATCATTTATGTAGCTGAAACAGATCTATTTCAGTACCAGCCATTATCAATTTATTTTTTATTTTTCTGCCATCAAAGCAATCTTGTACAGAAACATTTGCCTTCTATCATTTCATTGATTAACAGGGATCACATCTATTTTATTGCAGGTAGAGATGCTGTCCTGTTTGTGGAGGATGGACTTGAGCCAGTCAGTGTGACCCTTGAAGATGTGCTGATGTTTGCGACTGGCACGGAACGAATCCCTCCACTTGGGTTCAATGAGGTGCCTACACTGGCTTTTTTAAATGAGCCAGTTAACAGCAGGAGGATGGTTTTTCCTGAGGCAAACACCTGCACTCTGATCTTGAGGATGCCATTACATGCCTCATATGAAGCATTCTCTGACTGTATGATATCTGGCATTGCCCAGTCTCCAAATTTTGGAACTGCCTAAAGATAAGGGTGAGGTTGCGGCATGTACTGTATATAGTTCTTATATGATGTTTTGTTAATATTATTTAGTTATGTAGTTTTATATATGTTGGATATTAATGATATTTCTTTATGAGATATTGATATTGGGTGAATTGATTTATTTGACCGATTTTCCTTATGTGTTATCGGAACTGTGCCGGATTTCCTGTAGCTTTCAAAAGTATTCAACTAGCGTTGATGACTAAAGAAACTTGCCACACTATTAATAGGATAATCACATAAACTGTTTAAAAATCCTTGAGCCAATTAAGTTGCATTAATTTTTCTGAATCATCTTTATGTATTTTTTTCAATATGGCCATTTCAGATCTATGCTTTATGTGGATTTATTGCTTGAGCTAGTGTGCGTAACATCATCGATGGAGTGTAGCAGCCATTGGAACTTGCCTTAATATTTTCTCTTGACCAATATTTTATTTCTTAATGCATCGATTTTTTAAAACAGAAATTTAGTAAATCTTCTGGTTCCTCACATGGGCTTATTGAAGCCATGGGACTGATACCTTTGTCCCTGTGCCCTTCCAAAGAAAAAAGAGTGACCGGCAACTCCTCCACTTTAAATTTTCATTGAAATTTCTGGATCAAAGCAAATGTGCCAGTTTCTGAGCTCTCTGAAATGTTCACATTTTTTTATTTTATCCACAGAAATTAAATTTAAAATTACCCACACATGTTTTGCTGGTTTGGTCATTTCACACCCTATTTACACTTTTTGGAGATTTATTTGACAGATCTTTACTATCTGTCTAGGGAGAGCTGGTTACCTTAGTTAGCTAAGCAAAGCACAAAGGACTAATTGGTGGCCTAAAGTGGAGCTTTTTTTGGAATACCTGTCTGCAATACCTTTGTTGATGAGTCAAAGTCAAACATACATACACGAGCACACACACACAAACGTTGCTCGACTGTTTTATGGTAGATGGCTGAAGATCCCAAACAAAGAGACAAATACTGACAAACTGAATTAGCTACCTTTGTTTTCACCTGATAATTAAAATGTTCGGAAATTGGGATTACATGCATCTGTCAAAGTCAATGGTATAATTCAAGCAATCCAGTTCAGCAGTCAACACTCACACCATGCTAGTAATCCTTCAAAGCCACAAAACCTGACCTCATGTAATTATTGGCAATGCTGAGCACTGACTTTTTGGGGGCCCCAGTGAGTCTTTGAAGGACAATTTGGAAACTGCAGTAGTTTGTCTGGATTCTCCCCTGAAAGTGTTGCTTGATATGTTTCAGCAAAGTTGTACATCAATACATATTTCTTTTCTGGGTTAATGCAAGGAAGAGATAAGAGAAATACATGGACTGAAGCGGACACAGCAGAGAGATCCAGACAGAGCAGCACACTTAGCAGTGCAGGGACAGAGCAGGCTTATCTGTGTCTTGTGTGAATACATGTTGGTGACTGACAAAACATCTGTCCGTGTTCCAAAAATAGATACTATTTGAGATAAGGCTTTGATGTAACACTGAATATCTGATTATTCACAACCAATAAGAGTGTAATATTTTAAATTATTTTTACATAATATGCAGAGATTGTGGAGCCACCACCAGCATTCTGTGAATGTTTGAATTGAGTGTGACCAGAAATTGTTACGGTGTTCTGACTAAAACTAGCCCTGTGTCTAAATTAAGTTTTTGAAGATGGGGAGCATGTTGAAATATAAACTATATTATGCCATCTTTAATTTATCAGGGGTAGCATATTCTGAGAGACTAATTATGATTTTTATGTTGATATTGTTGACGGTCAGTCAGTGTCTTGACGGCATGACCCAACAGCAAGGTAGCACAGAGTTATGGGCGGGGAAACAGACTACGCTCGTGGGGCACGCGCAGGACCAGGTAGCATATGTTGCACACTTGGACACAAAAGGACTTCCAGGCGTGCATAAGTTTTCAATAACTCCTTTACTTTCGTATTCTGTGAATACAGAAACACAAGCACATCAGCAGAACGTTGTCGCTACGTACAGCAGGCTGTTTACGTCTACTGACTGACGTGTGTGCCCTTCTGTCTAACCCTCTTTAACTCGCATCACATAAAATGCCATCATTCCCGAACACACACTAAGAATGCTGTACACACACACTGAATATTTAGCAGGCTACAGGTAGCTAAATTACTGTTGTCCTCATTACCATACTTGGTGATGTAGGCTATTCGTTACCACAACATGCCATCTCATTTAACTAGCAAAACTACGATATACATCTCATGTCTGCATTACCGACAATCCGTTATCGTCTTAAACATTCATTATGCATCTGAGTAACCACATTTTACCTCTTTTCATCACTTTTGCTCACCTGTGAATACAGAAACACAAGCACATCAGCAGAACGTTGTCGCTACGTACAGCAGGCTGTTTACGTCTACTGACTGACGTGTGTGCCCTTCTGTCTAACCCTCTTTAACTCGCATCACATAAAATGCCATCATTCCCGAACACACACTAAGAATGCTGTACACACACACTGAATATTTAGCAGGCTACAGGTAGCTAAATTACTGTTGTCCTCATTACCATACTTGGTGATGTAGGCTATTCGTTACCACAACATGCCATCTCATTTAACTAGCAAAACTACGATATACATCTCATGTCTGCATTACCGACAATCCGTTATCGTCTTAAACATTCATTATGCATCTGAGTAACCACATTTTACCTCTTTTCATCACTTTTGCTCACCTGTGAATACAGAAACACAAGCACATCAGCAGAACGTTGTCGCTACGTACAGCAGGCTGTTTACGTCTACTGACTGACGTGTGTGCCCTTCTGTCTAACCCGAAGGACCCCACACGCTGCCCCAAAGTGCCTGTGTGAGCCTTACACATTATACCCATAAACTGACCTACTAAAATATTACAGTTGTTATTGTACAATAGCACATACATCAGATTACCAAAGCAAAATCAAAACAATTAAAACTGCATTAGAATGGGGGGTGCCCACTGTTGTGTGTCCATCAACATGCCCAAAAGAGTCCATTAACAAGGCCAACATTACTGTGGGTCCCACACATAAATGACAGAACACCGAAAAAAAGTAATTCGGACAACCTTACTGATATAAATCTGCAAGAAGTACTAGTTAAAACTGTATAAATTGTTAGCAAAAGTGGGGTCCTCTCTCGATGGTGATCGTCTAAATGCATGAAATCTCCCGCCTGCCCATGTGACGATTGGGGACAGAACGGGCCCAAATGCAACGCTTAGGGTTTCAAAAGAGGTTTATTGAGGGAGAAGGGGAACGAGGAGGGAGGGGAGGAATAAGGAGGAATGGCAGACGTGGACGCGGGGGACAGAGGTTCGTCGTGGAGGCGGCGAGAGGAGGAGGCTGGCCGAACGGGGAGGCAGAGGTGAGAGAACCTGGCGGGAGGAAACAGACAGACAGAGTTAGCAGGTGACGAGGGGGTGAGACAAAAAGGAGACTTCATAAGATGCTAGAACGAAGCGGTGACACCAAGTCTGAAGCTGCGACGATCGAGCGAGGATGGAGTGGAAAGCCGGGGTAGAAGTACTGGTCGTGATGAGGTTGATAGCTGGCTGGTGCGGCGGCCGGGGATGGAGGTTAAAGAGGAGCAGGTGTGGGTAACCAGCCGGGCTCCGGAGCAGAGAGAGGGAGAGCACACAGAGAGAGAGAGAGAGAGAGAGAGAGAGAGAGAGAGAGAAGGCACAGGAGAAACCAGAGTGCGAGGGAGGAAAGGAGAAACAGGACACTCCTCACCAACAGCCGGGGTGTTACCGCAACAGCCCGTCACTTAAAGTAACATTATATGTCGTATTTTTAATAAATTACCACTTGTGCATTAGTTAACAATGTGCACCCTAGATGCCTATTGCAATCTTATGATGTTCAAACATTAACTCACAAGATATTATCGACTTTTTCAGCTTAAAATGCATTATTTAAATTGTGCAACTGACAAACAATGCAACAGTGCCATCAAGTGATGACATAACAAAACAGCAAGACAGATTGAATCATTCCACTGAAGAGAACAAATAGGAAAGATTTTTTTTTCTCTTTATTAGTATAGCAGTATTAAAAATGCAACATACAGGAATACATAGTCTATGCATACAACACATAAAAATACAAACCGCAAATAGGAAAGATGAAAAAGAGAAGAAATTCGATGATTACGTTACTTTATAGAAGAGAGGTTAAAACTACAGTTTTGCCTCAAGGAGTTCATTGAACAATGGTCATATTTCTAGATATTTTTCACACTTCCTTTTGGTTTGATTTACAAAAGACCCTTTTACAAATTTGGACAAAGACATCATACTAAAAGCTAAAGTAGCCTACTGTTTTTTTTAATAGTACAAACTTCTCAGCTGACATAACTTACAAAATTAAGTTGATTAATATCTTGGATAAATATTATATCCATTAGATCACCCTCCTTTTAAATTTCTGTGTAAAATTTAATTTTTATTTTAATCTCTGGTTCCAGTTGGTGGCGCTAATGCACCTCTCGGCTAGTTTGCCAACCGCCAACAAAAAAAAGAAAAAAGAAGAAGAAGTTTGAGTTAAAAAAACAAGCCTGACGGCGACGGGCTGAACGACGTTGTTCACTGGCGACGGAGTAGCTTATCCACACGTAGCTGTCACACGACGGTCTCCTTTGGTAGTTTATCCGTGGCACTATCCAGCCGCCATGAAATTCAGCCCTGTTTTAGCCTAGTCCAATTTTCAATGTCTATTAGACGTCTATATGTAGTCGTTCAATAGGTGTTTTAATAATGCGAGTGAGCTCCCTATATAGTGCTCTACATACTACTCCCTACATAGGGGGTAGGGAGTAGTGAATGAGAGGGGATTTCGGACACAGCCAATGAGGCTCATTTGTCACAGGGATTCCCTGGTTCAACAACGTCACACAGTGGGCGGCGGCAAATGTGGTTTTTTAGTTTACGAAACGTTCTCCTTTTATCATATCATATTTTCTTGTCTAAATAACAGTAACTTGTTTGTGATATAACTATCAATTTACAGATCGAGTATTTCTAAAGAACGTTAAATAGATTGTTCTCTTTACGTTATTAAACCTTTTACGATATTTTATTATTTTCAAATGTATTTTCTGTCATAGCAGCGAATAATATTAATTATTATTATTATTATTATCTTTCACACGGCTACCCGCCGAAGTAGTTAGCTAGCCAGCCAAATGACAGCTGTCCCCGGCACAGCTGGATTGTGGCACCGCCAGCTACCAAAATCATTTTAAACTCATGTATTTGTCTACGTGTTGTGAAGACTGTTGTGCTGTTGCATTGGTTAAAGTTTTATTCAAAGTGTAAAGTAAATGTCAGAAGTGTAACTAAGGAGAATTACTGCAATCAGGGATGGACTGGGATAAAAAAAAAAAGTGGACCTGGAGTCTTTGCAGAGGATTTGACTTCACCAACACACACATACACGCACACAAATCAAAACAATGTCACTTTTAAGAGCCAATCTCTCTCTCTCTCTCTCTCTCTCTCTCTCTCTCTCTTTCTCTCTCATTTTGTGTATTGTTTTTATATTGCATCTGTATTGTTTGTATTTGTATGTGATGTCCCTCAATTCTGATGTGAGGATCTTTGATGATCCCAATGATGCCAGGATCCACATGGCAGTATTAATTAGTGATGCTCATCTCCATGATGCCAGGGTAAGGCCTGTCATGATAAGCAAATACCTAAGTCTGAAAAACCTAATTGCTATTGCTGTTTATAGATGTGATGTAAAGGGTTAGTTAGACCCTTTTTTACAACTACTGAATAATGCTCTATTATAAGTGCTGCTGATATAAGTGCTCTATATAATATACAGGCTGCCATGGAAAATCCTGCCTTTCCTCAAAGAAAAACGAGGACAAGCAGGAAGAGATCGCTCACTAATCCAATGGTCACAGGCAGACGTGAGAAACGTCGGGAAATACACTGCCTGGATCAGGTTTGTTCTTTACTATTACATGATTACTGTATCCAGGAATAAAGATAATTCATTAAATAATGTTTTGGTGCTTACACGTATTATAAAATGAGAGTCAGATACCACTTTGACAAAATGGTGCTGCAATGTTTGTGAAAATTGTTCTCACTAAGAGCATGCGACTGATAATCTTTACTTTAGATTTAATCCGTCAACCGTTTATCCTGCGTACAGGGTCATGGGAGGCTGGAGCCAATCCCAGCTGACATCGGGCGAAAGGCGGGGTTCACCCTGGACAGGTGGCCAGTCCATCGCAGGGCCACACATAGACAGACAACCACTCACAATCACACTACAGAGGCTCATTCCACTACAGACTCAGAGTATCACTGATATATACTTGTGTGTGATTATTATCATGAGTATAGACCTTTTAAGGACAAGCGAATGTATATTTTTGTTTTTTAGAAACAAGACTCCAAGAGTTAAGGGACACCATAACTGCAGTCCAGGTTCCGGGGGGAACAGGCAGAATGGTTTCTGCTTGGGAACAAAGGCAGCTTCTCACAGATGTGAGAATGAAAACTGCTAGGCCTGTGCTTTTTGATGCAAAGCTCTCAGCCGAGAGAGTATTCATGCAGAGTTGTCACAGATGCTGTGCTGTAGAAGCTGTGATTAGGTGCCTGGGCTGTGTACCACTGGAAATGGAGTTCCTCTGTGCTACCTGTGACATGGAGGCCCACAAGAGAAATGTCTTCTATGCCAGAGAGGCTGTGTTCCAAGGATTCCTTGAGCCCATTCCCCCTACAACTGCTGTGGTGGTCAATGAAAATGGCCAGGCTCAGTTTTGTGAACAAAGTATGTTAAAATTAGCATTATATCAAATTTTCTCATACTTATAGTGTAATTCCTCAAATGTTGTTGTAGAGAGCGCACATGTTTATATTTAACAGTGTTTTTAAATGGCTTAGACATTTTTTCTAAAATGCTAATCTCATTCTGAACTTATTCTCAAAACTCTAAAGTGCAAGTGTGAAATTTAATAGCTGAATAACAAAAGTCTGATTGGTTTTGACAGTTCTGACCAGCATATCTTTGCCCAGCTAAGTCAATTGTGTCTTAATATTTTTCAAAATGTGCTGAAGCATTTACATGTTGTTTCAACATAGTGACAGTTACAGTTGGAATAGTGGTGTGGCCAGTTTGGATTAATTGTTGGGTTTTAAAGCACTATTTTGAAAATGAGGTTTTGGGAAATGCATCTAAGGGACCGAAGAGAAGCTGTAAATACACCCTTCATAACTTCTGTTTTGCAGTATGTCAGCTGCCTGTTCCTGCACCAAGGTCAATTTGTGAATGCACTCATGACCTCACAATCACTCCAGGGAAGCATATTTCTGTGGTCACCATCAATGGTATGTTGTTCTGAAAGCCCTCCTTTTTGTGCAAGTATTATTGTACAATAGAACTTTACCACTGTGTGCAACGCAAAGCTTTTTATCACCATGTCATTTTCAGGCAAATAGCTAATATATCATATATTTGAATCTCTGTATAGAAGGCAGTCTGTTGCAATTTGATTACTGAAATTATTTTAGTCTTTACTACAGTATATTCACTTGTTCACAGGACAATACGATCTCTGCTTGCCTCGGAAATCTTGTCCCTCATGCTCTGCAGAATGGACTCCCAAGGTGAAGGACCTGCTTGTTTATCAGTACTGGCCAGCTAGCACCAGCTGCCAGACCCTATACAAGTTTGATGTCTTCACCTCATTTGAACATATGAAGGTGACGGCACCAGCCATGTCCAGGCAGGCCTTCCTGAAAATGTTGGAGCACAGATCTGTTCAAGCTGGAAGGGTAAATCTGCCTGAATATCACTGAAAAATATAACAAACAAAATCATATTACTGTATACCAAATATTTAATTGTGGGCATTGCTTAAAAAAAATCCAAACCAAACATCTCTTAATATGCAGGCAGGCAGTATCTGTGCAGATACGTTTCAGCGAAGCTTTTTTGAGTTTACCTTCTGTCAATACAAAGAAGAGGATATGTGCCAGGTCCATCATTTTGAGTGTCCAGCACGTTCTCCAGACATGTTGGCTGTCTGCTCTGATGGAAAACATTACCGCTTCAGCAAGTCAAAAGGGTAGGTATATTTTTCAGAAGTTTATTTTAGACTTGTCAAACACAAATAGTAGCCCTTCGGGTTGTCTTTCAGTGATCATAACATACATTTTAACAAATAGTAAATGTAGTACTACTGACGCATCATCTTATCATGGACAGGACTGAGGAGCCACCCATATATGAGGGCTTGTTCCTGGCTAAGGAAGAGGAATTTGCTACCTTTGTTGACCTTGTCAGAGGCAACATGAGAAGTGTAAGAACATTTAATTTGTTGTACAGTTTTAGTTTGGGGTTTTTATGTATCTTAAAATGTGTAATAAACTGACTTTATAGGCAAATGACAGTGCTGTCTGCAGTACTGCCAAGTTCACCGCTGGCAGAGAGATGTCCAACAGGTCTGGTGCTCAGATAGACGAGGAGGGCGTTAAAGTTGCAGTTTGCAGGTGTGTGTGTGTGTGTGTGTGTGTGTGTGTGTGTGTGTGTGTGTGTGTGTGTGTGTGATATTTGAGTTTTAATGGCCGTCCAAGTCTTAGTCTGAGTAAAAATTTAAAGCATTTCACACGTTTGCATGCTGAGTGGTATTTATCTATCCTATTATTAGTGGCCAAGTATTATATATATCATATATTTTGTTATAGGCACTCAGATGACAGAGATGTGTGCTTAAGTCAGGCCTTACTGGGTCAGTTGATTCTTAACCACTAGATTTTCTTCTGATTTATCAGACACGGGTCTCTTACGAGGACTGAACCATTACCGTGGAGAAATATTTGCTTATCCGATGTTTCTTCAAAAAGAGACGTCAAAGAAGGCAAATGTTACCTTCTTCTGTATGGATGTTACATGCAGGTAATCTCATTGTCCACTCAACTCCATGATTAAAATGTCTTGTTTCTCAGCTGATGTTAGTCATTTAAGATTTCAATTAAAAAAGGATCTTTGTTACACTCACATTATGCTGCTCCTGCTTTTTAGGTACTGGCCCTACCTTAACAAAGTAGCAGAGGGGTTACCAGAGCTTCTGCCATTGACAGAAATGAGGCCATTCCTGAGCATTATGCATGCCAAAGCCCATACAGCAAAATGTAAGGTACATGCAATAACTTTAAGTCTGGTATGGCTGTAGCTATAGGGAAATAATGGGTCGGATAATAGAACGTGCTGTGTTATCTTTCACCAACTGCTTTTCAGCTGCTTGTTCAAATTTGTAGGACAGGGATTTTGTTTTTCCCCACCAAATAAAAAGCTTGTGTCATGAGATGTTTTAGAGATAATTGTTTGTGCTAATGTAAATATAACATTCAAGTCCAGGTCCTAAATTCCTAGGATAATACAGTACACATGTTTTCTCATAAACTACAAGTTTAAGATCTATGTGTGTATTATTTTAATGTAATGGAGACCAAAATTTAATTGTAGTATTTTCTTGAACAGCTTTCTCTCCAGGGCAGCACTTGTCACAAAATACATGACAAAGGCAGGTTGGTGTTACACTTACACTACACGCTGTGGTAGCCTAAATAAATACTTAATAGTGGTTTTACAGGGAATTAAAAAACTAAGTTTCTCTGTTCTTTTCTAACAAAAGTTGTCATTGTATTGTAATCAGTTCAACTAACTTTTAGTGATAAGGTCTAGGCATGTCTGTTGGGTTTCTCTTATTGCCTTTTGGATGTGAAATCTTACTTTTTGGCTTGTGGGTGCATTATTTTTTTCCTTAGGAAGAGTGAACATGCTAACACGACAGGCCATGGGTTGGAACAGAAGAAAGTGGGACAACCTTCATCAAGTGTTAGCCCACAGATATTTCAAAGTAAGGGTAAATTATAATTGAGATCCTAAGCACTGCCCCTTTCCCTCAATGCACCAACTACAGCTAGATCTGAAACTATTTGGGGATTAATTGTTTAATCATGTTATAGAAAATAAATATGCAACTATTTTGATAATCATGGTTTATTAATTTTATGTAACTGAGGGGAGGGTAGTGCTTAATATTGGTCAGTTATCTTGCAAGATTGTAACCTCACTGTTGTACAGACATTTTTCTCCTATCCACAAGTCTGCTTGGTAGTCTACACAGATATTTAATGTGTACCGAAAGCTCAAGTAAAATTGGAGGTTTTTGCATTGTGGTGGTGCGTAGAGCTTTTGTTCTGACATTTTGTTATTTTTTTCTCTTTAAAAGATAGACAGAGAGGGCAAAGGTGGAAGCTGCCAGCCTCAGCAACATCAAGAAGGAGCACAACCTTGATCGGGACACAATACAGCAGTGGGTGTGTGATGTCAGACAATGGGCAGTCACAGGTAAAACATGTAAAGTACACTATGTATATACATATATACAAACACTATATATATATATATATATATGTTTGTATATATGTATACACACACACACACACATCTGTTAATGACTGTACCTTTATACAAATAATAGAAGGCAACAAGGCAAGAAGCAAGATCTGTATCGTCCGCATGTTTTTGTTGTCAAATCAAGTTATTTAAATTAATAACACTTCAAAAAACAATAATATTCTGGGATTATGACACAGTTTTCTTTTCGTTTCAATTTGCAGAGAACAACCAGGCAAGACAAAGAAAGAAGAGTTAAAGAAGAAGCTCCATGAAAAGGTCTTGCAATACAACACCGTAGTGGAAGGAGATCCGATTGACGAGGAGTTGGCTTGCAGTCTGACAGAGGGATACATCCTACCATGGGAGAGACATGAACATGGTATGATATGTATGAATTGCTAGTTTAGCTTGTTGTTCTTTTAGTTAATTTCCATAGTATAAGCCTATGGCATCACTCTACATTGTCTTTACAAATTTTAATCCCTTTTCGATCCAGGGAACTCTAGTTTATACTTTGAGTTGTGATCAGGCACTGTGCTGACCAGCTATTTGGCACCGGTGTGCATAATGTAGAAGTTGTAAATACACTAAATATAATGACTAAAAGGTTATGTGGAAGTTGCAAACTCAGCATTACAAATTACAAATGTTTTGTTTAATGTGTCATCTTTCTTTCTATTTTTTCCACTATTCTTCCACAGGTTTCGGTGACTTGACAGAGGACGCTACACATGGGCTCAACAGTGTCCTCAATCGGAGGGGTCAATCACTTAGAAGTCAACACAAACAGGCGGTTAATGCATACAGCAGTATAGCCACTATGGAATGTGATTTTCTTTCCTTACAGGAGGACATTGAGGAGTGGGATGACAATTGCTTCATCAGCCCTGAGTCTGAGGAAGAAGACACCTAAAGACCACTACCAAACAACACAGAGGAACTGATTTGTACAAAAAAAAATAGCTGTACCAAAGTATCTACAGGAAAGTTTTGCTAGATTCTGTAGGTGTTTTTATTTAAAAAAATAGAAAAATGGCAGTCTGTGTAATTTAGATAATATAGTATAATTCAAATGTACATTGGTATTTCCATAATATGAGGATTTATATTTGGTTGCAATATGCACATACTACCCATATTATTTTGTAGTTATTTGTAGTAAAAGCATACTGAATACCGTCAAATAGCATTGAAACCCTAAATGTTTTTCTTTTATGTTTTCCATATGACATCATCTAAATGTACATACAGACAGACAGACAGACAGATCCAATCATTTTTGACTTACATCCTGTAAAACTGTATAAATAAATATCTTTGTTGTGATGCATACATATGCACCACTGTAATAAACACATATGATGGAATTGTCTGTTGTGTGAACTTAATATGCCTGTTAAATTCGAATTAGACGCATTTGAGCGTAAATCTCACTTACAAACAGATTGCATTTCCTGTGATTACTTCAAAATAAAAGTCAACTAGTGTTTCGCCAGTTAAATGCTTTTAATGTGAAGCTGCTGCAACAGGAAATGTTTAGTTTGCATTAGCAGCAACTTGATACAGACTTTTTCACAGCTACACTGCATGATAAAGCTGTTGTTCTCTTTGTACTTGAATGGCACTTCTACTGTACTTGTACTCCACCACATCTCAAAGGGAAATATTGTATTTTTTACTTTACTATATTTATCTGACAGCTTTAGTTACTAGTTACTTTAAAAAGGAGGCGTTTTGCACACAAACAATATGAAGAGTATAAATTAAGGTACTCAGGTACTCACAGTTTATACAAGTACAGCTTGTACATTAGTTGATCGACAGAACTTTAATTGGCAACTATTTAGATAATGTAATAAGTCCTGTCATGTAAAAACATTTCATGGTTTGAGCTTCACAAATGCGAAGATTATCCTGTTTTCCTTTTGATTGTTTAATATATATTTATAAACATTTTTAGGTTTAGACTGACGAAACAAGCAGTGTGAAGTAAAATCCTGCTTTTACATTAACACATGAGGAATAATAATAACTACGGAAGCGCATTGCATTCACCAAAGAAAAAAAAATTGGAAGCCTTAGCTCATAATTACGAGATCAGGATGTCGTAATTACGAGATCAGGATGTCGTAATAACGAGATAAGATGACAGAAAGGTGCCATTTAATCCTGAGTTCAGTAAAGTTCCGGGATCAATAACTCGTTAGCAAAACGTGTTTAAAACACAAACGACGCCTCTTTATTATCGTAGTTAGGTAGACAACGAGCAACAAGTACATTTTGAGTCTTCCTAGGAGCAGAACAATTGACATTGGTCTCTACGTGCAGCCGGCTGTGAGACGAGTGCGCAGGGACCCTCTACAAAGTGCAACACCGAAAACACATTATGCAGAGATATTCAATAACTTCACACCAAAATCACCTTACACATTAATGATATACTGCCGGTTATACTGCAACACTTTGTTTAGGGTAAAAAAGACTTTTGCATACCTAATATTAGGTACGTCTCTTTTCAATATTCAATAACTTCACTGTTAAAGGCTGTAGTGTCTCAAAAATCACACCAGGTATCAGTGATCTCATGCTGATGATACTACAACACTTAGTTTGTAGAAATATTGTTTTGCATAATTTGGGGAATTTCAAAAGTAAAGATTTTGGTTTATTTTAGATATTTTCAGAGCTGAAAAACATAACAAATAAGCATCACGGTAGTTTGCAAAATAGGGTTTTCATAGAAACACATAACAGGAGAATATCTAAATGTTTAACTGCAGCAGAAGCATATATTACACTGAATTTATGTGGTTTATTTTAAAAAAGCAAACAGGTGGTGATTTATTAAGGCAATTTTAGCAAGTAGGCCTATATACACGCGTTTCGGGGTTATGTTCAATCTCGGCGGGAGTTACGTAACGTAGTACACTTCTGAATTACACCTCGGAAGTGTAATTAAGGAGCTTTAGGCATTTGTATATTGTTTTATTAGAATTCCAAAATGTTTGTGCGGCCGACATGACTTAAATAAAATTGCTCCTGTGTGCTTAGTAATGTTAGCATTTGCAGTTCTCAGTACCTACACAATACTGCATTTTGTTAGTAAGGATTAAGGTGCTATGTAAATTAGGTGGTCAATGATATGAACAGTGTATGGTAGTGTATGGTCAATGATATATGAAAAACACCCATAATAAATTAAAACATTTACGGTGCCTACTCACGTTGTTTATAATAGGCTAAACTTACTAATATAAGGCTACAAATTACTGCTAAATGTGTAAATATGTATATATCATATCCTTTCTCTTTTCCTTGTTGTTATACAGGTATACATTACCTTTATCAAAGTCTCTATAGCCTATTAACTTTGCTAATGTCCATATGTTAACTCTCCTTATGTGATTTATGTCCATATTAAATTCTGATAGTGGATTTACTGATTATCAAATAAAGTTTAACTGGAACAAAGTTTTCAACCATCCCCTAAATAAAAACAGTCCATAACAAACAGTCTATACACAACCAAAAGCTATTTAACATACCACATTGTGCAGGGCAGCCAGTCATAAAGATGTTCTGTCCCCCCTGTGGCAGGAAGACAAAGACATTGTATTACTGTACAGGATGCCTACATATACAGCTCAATGTTGTGACTTAGACAACAGCATTTTCTCAAGGTAACATAAAGTAATTGTGAAACAAGTTATCCAACAGTTTTAGAACATCATCCAGTGTCTCTGTTGTGGTGGCAGCCCAGCTGAGGGTGAATGTCCTGTTTTTTTTCTCCTTTTTATCAGTTATTCTGCTTTTTCCTTGTTTTTCTGTTCCCTGCCTGCGTCCCTGTGTTTCCTCCCCTGTGTGTGCTCTCTCTCCCTCTGCTCCTGAACCCAGCCAAAGACCCGCACCTGCACTTCATCAGCCACCTCGTCAGCCTGCCACACCTGCCAGTAGTCAACCTCATCCCTGCCTGTATTTCAACCCCGGTTCTCCACACTACACCACATGGCTTGATCGTTGCTCCATACCTGGTGCCATCTCTGTGTTCAGGCTCTCATGTTTTGGATTTTTCTCAGTTTCCCTGTGCTTTGTCGCTGCTGTCCCTAACCCTGTCCCTTTGTCTGCTTTCCTCCCAGGTTCACTCCCCCCTCGTCCTCCGTTTTGTCGGCTGGGCTCCCCCTCCGGTCCTCTCCTCTCTGGGCTCCCCCAACAGCGTCCTCCCTGTTCTCCCTTGCCTCCTCTCTTCCTCAGCCCCAGTGTCCCCCCGGCTCTCTGGTGCCAGTCTCCTCGGTTCCCCGTGCCCATGTCTCCCCGGCATCCACCTCTCCCTTCACTCCATCCCTCACCCCCTCATCCTTCAATAAACCTCCTTCCTTTGTCTTTATTATTCCACGGACTGGGAACATTTCAAGCTGATTGTGAGGGCAATCTGTTATTTGTACCAATGTCCACAATATGTGTAGTACTTTTTGTACAGGAATCACTTCACAATGCAAACATTTATGCATTTTTTCCACTGTCATTTAGCTCCTCCTATTTAGATTTGAGAACCACAGGAATATCAAAGACAGCACATGGTTCTATTCCAAATTTTTGTTTATGCACATGCTCCTCTGTATAGCATCACCTGGTCGGAGAGGCAGCAATGAGTAAAGTTTGGCTGATTGTTGACTCCTAATGTTAATTATTGTTCCAGTAAAGTGAATTCATTTCTAAAATAAGTGGACTAAACAGGTCACTTTTTAGAAAGGGGCACGGTGCGGGATAGTAAAAGTAATATAGTAATGTGATGAGTAATGTAACTTTTAATTCCTTGTAATAAATAAAGTGACATTATAACTTTTACAAGAGGAGTAACAATTCCTGAGTAACTTGCCCAACACTGGTTGTGGTCTCTTTTACTTTCATGCAGGTACATTCTAAAGCAAAAATAAACATGACCCCACCTCCACAGAACCCTGTTGGAAGGAGCCACATTGCAGGATTTTGTGTGAATACAGCCGAAGTCACCGTCAGCCTTTAATATAGGTCTGCTATAAGTGTGTCTGTAGCTCAGACACACAGACCTGCATGACAGAGACAGAAAGCAGAGGAGATGGAGACAGCGATGTAACCTGGTTGCTACGTTAATACAGAGTCGGAGTCCCGGCTATTTTATAAGAAACCACAGGAAGTCCTGTTTCCCATTTGCGCTAGCTTCCCAGCGGCGTGTCTAGACCCGGTCAAAAAAAAAGAAGCCTCTATGCAGGAAAAACCCTGCAAAAGCTTATCAACATACAGCTGCATCAATTTACATAATCCAAGTACTGACATTTTTATTGATTGGAGGTCACTAATTTTAGGCCATTTCAAAGAGGACAGTTCAACAGATTTGTACCACAGACTGGTGAACATAACACAAGACAGTTGTGAAACTCCCCAAAACTTCCTCTTCAGAGCAATTCAGATAAAGGAGAGGCTGTTACTTGCTTCAAGAGAAGTAGGATCAGATGAACAGTACAGTCCCGAGCTCATCCAGAAGAAATTCTTGAGGTCAGTCAGTACTGGGCTGTTAAGTGACCATATCAAGTTCCAGCTTAAGTCTTATCTTGATGATCAGGGAGTGACTGACGAAATACTGATTGACAGGATGAATGAAGCTGCTAGTGTGGAATCAGAAAGCAAAGCAAGCAAAAGAAAAATACAAGCAGCAAAGTTCCGAAAGTACATGAACTGCAGACAGAAATGAACACCAGTCGGCCATGTCATGCCGTAAAGCACCTGCTGTCACCAGCTCAAGAGACTCAGAGCTCTATGAAACAGTCAGGCAGCTAAGAGAAGAAATGGCTGAAATAAAGAAAAGCATTACTAAGTCTCAAGGGCCCACCCACCAAATAAGAGCCAGCGCCAGGAGAGGATGTAAAGTGTGTCAGGAGCAAGGAATAGGTAAACAATGTGAACACTGTTTCAAGTGTGGACTATCAGGACACTTCTCAAGAGGCTGTAGAGGACAAAGGAGGCTGGCAGGGAAAACTGACGGCATGAATGTGAAAATATAAACGGTCACGCCCCCAAGAACATTAGCTCCAAGCCAAGCTGAACCAGATGACAAGGTGCACGAGCTTCTTTGCAATAGAATCAGGCAGCTGGAGGCTGAGTTAGAGAAAAGTGGGATGGTGGAACAGATTGTGGGTTCCACCTACGCCAGCCACCTCTCTTTATGTCGCCAAGCCAAGCTTAAGGCCCTTATTGGAAAGAAGTGTATGGTGGATTGTTTCTTTGAGGGAGTTGCAACACGAGCACTGTGGGATACAGGCTCGCAGGTAACGATTATCAACAAGAGCTGGAGAAAATCCTGCGTTCCACACATCTGGTTACGGAACATGGATGAACTGCTGGGTGAGGATGAGACTCTTGTGGGTAGAGCAGCAAACCAGACACCAATACCGTTTGCAGGCTGGGTTGAGCTAAAGAAAAAATTTGGTCTAAGGTGGCCATCCCTGTCACTAATGACAGCAACATCATTCTCACTCCCCGCACAGTTCTGGGACAGCTACAGCAAGTCAAGGCTATTTACCCAGTAGATGTGAGACCAGCCAGCACTAGTGAAAACGCAGCTAGCGCTAGTGAAAACGCAGCCAGCAAAGCCAGCACAGCCAGCGCACCTGAAAACCACGAAAGAGAACACAGACAGTCGGAGACATGGGACCCACCAGTGTCAGTTGATCACCTGACTCCAGATCAGCAGGAAAAGGTGAGACAGATGCTACGAGAAGAATGTTCTGCATTTGCAAAAGACGAGAACAATGTGGGATACATTCCATCTCTGCAGTTAAAAATCAGGCTGAGCGACACAACTCCAGTAAGGCGCACCTACACCTCAGTACCCAAACCGCTGCACAAGGAAGTGAAGGAGTATTTGGAGGACCTACTGAACAGAGGATGGATCCAAAAGTCCCAGTCCCCATACTCCTCACCCATCGTCTGTGTGCGCAAGAAGGATGGAAGTTTGCGGCTGTGTGTGGTTTGCCGGGAGTTGAATAAAAAATCGATTCCCGATCGCCACCCCATCCCTTGAGTGCAGGATATGCTGAACAGGCTGAGTGGAAGTGCATGGTTCTCTGTACTGGACCAGGGCAAGGTTTACCATCAGGGTTTCCTTGAAGAGAGTAGCAGACCACTTACCGCTTTTATAACACCTTGGGGCTTGTATGAGTGGGTAAGGATTCCCTTTGGCCTGTCCTCGGCTCCAGCTGAGTTCCAGCGTAGCATGGAAGAGTGCCTTGCGGGTCTGAGAGATAAAACATTGCAGCCATATTTGGACGACAACTTTGTCCACAGCAAGTCTTTTGAGGACCATCTGCATGACATGAGAGAGGTGTTACGTCGCTATCAAGCACTTGTTGTAAAGCTGACAGCTAAAACATGTGAAGTGTTCAAGGACAAGGTGAAATTCCTGTGGAAGATCGTGTCCAAAGACGGTTACTGCATGGATCCTGCTGAGATAGCGGCAGTGAAAGCGCTCAAAGATCGCAAACCTGAGACTTTGGGAGACCTCAGGAAAATGCTAGGGTTCCTGTCGTACTATCGTCCATACATCCCAAACTTCTCACGAATTGCCAAACCACTGTACAGTCTGTTATCCACTGAGAAGGCTTCAAGCAGTAGGGGCCCAGGAGCAAGTACCAGTAAGAGCAGGGGAAAACACAAAATATCAGACCAGCTCCCTTCAAGTCAGCCGATCACCTGGACTGAACAACACCAGGACGTGCTCTGCCAGCTTATAGAGTTCCTGCTGCGTCCTCCACTGTTAGGGTACCCCGACTATGAGAAGTCATTTGTGTTACACTGTGACGCCTCTCAGGATGGGCTTGTACCAGAGACAACAAGGCAAGCTGGTGGTCATTGGTTATGGGTCGAGGACACTAACTGCTCCAGAAAAGAATTACCACCTCCATTCTGGAAAGTTAGAGTTTTTAGCAATGAAGTGGGCAATTTGTGAAAGATTCAGGGAGTACCTGTATTATGCACCCTCATTCATTGTCTACACTGACAATAATCCTTTAACCTACGTTTTAACCACAGCGAAGTTCAACGCTACAACACACCGATGGATTGCTGAATTAGCAGACTTTAATTTCTCAATCAAGTATCGGCCGGGGAAAGTTAATGGAGACGCTGATGGATTGTCACGAATGCCACTGGATATGGAGCAGTACATCCAGACATGCTCACAGGAATTGGAGCCAGAGGTAATAACGACTGTCACCCAGGCACTCCAGCTGGAATCCTGCAAACGGGAGCCCTGGATGTGTCCTGCCACCATAACTGCAGCGTGTACCGATGTGGAGCAAGAGCGAATAACATCCCCTGTGGCAGAAATCTCCATTGAGAACCTAAAGAAAGCACAAGAGGATGATCCAGTCATTGGCAAGGTGCGAGAGTATGTCATGACTGGACAATGGCCTCATCTGAGAGGGAGAGACCGATGTGATGACATCTCGGCCCTAGCAAGGGAGAGAAACAAGTTATATGTCAATGAAGATAGTATCCTGTATAGGAAGTCAGTGGCTACTACTACATGAGGAAATGGGGCACCTCGGAGTGGAGAGGACACTCGATCTGTGATCGATTCTATTGGCCGCACATGCAAAGGGATGTGGACCACTACGTGATGAACGTGTGTAGCTGTCTGAAACAGAGGCGTCCGAACAAGCCAACTAAAGCACCACTGGTTAATGTAGTAACAACATACCCCTTTGAGATGGTTTCGATCGACTACTTGCATTTAGAAAGCTGTAAAGGAGGATATGAGTACATTCTGGTCGTTATAGATCATTTTACGTGCTTTGTTCAGGCATATGCATGCACCAACAAGTCAGCAAAAACAGCAGCTGAAAAGATCTTTGGAGACTTTGTGCTCAAGTTTGGATTTCCTGCCAAGCTTCATCATGATCAAGGGAAGGATTTCGAGAATAAGTTGTTTTCCAAGTTAGAGGAATATTGTGGCATCCAAGGCTCACGCACAACACCATACCATGCAGCTGGAAATGGTCAGGCAGAGAGATTTAATCGAACACTCCTTTCCATGCTCAGAAACCTGACGGAGGAAGCCAAGTCTGATTGGAAGACCTCCTTGGCCAAGGTCGTGCATGTGCATAACTGTACACGCGGTGAAGCAACAGGATTTGCTCTATATTACCTCCTCTATGGCAGAAATCCTCGACTACCTGTGGACATCATGTTTGGCCTGACACCAGGTGACCAGAGCACTTCTCAGTGAATATGCTAGTAAATGGAGAAGGCGGATGCAAGAGGCATACAGGCTGGCATCGAAGACAGCTCAGAAGGAGCAGAACAAGTCAAAGAAGCAGTATGACTGGAAGACTTATGGAGCAGAACTACAGCCAGGGTGCAGAGTACTAGTAAGGAACTTCAGGGACAGAGGGGGACCCGGGAAGCTCAGGTCTTATTGGGAGGAGCAAGTCCATGTCGTAACTGAGAGGAAACACAAGGATAGTCCTGTCTATGCAGTACGACCTGAGAAAGGCTCTGGAAAGAGAGTCCTGCGCAGGAACCTGCTGCTACCCTGCGACTTCCTGCCCATTGAAGAGGATAAGCACGCAAAGAAAATGGAAAAAGAAAGCCAAGAGTGAATGATTGGAGTAAACGGCAGACAAAGCAAAAGGAGAGAGACCCTGACAGCATTTCAGAGGATGAAAGTAACTGGGGGTTCATCACCACACGACCAGCAGAAACATTTGACCAGGTCAGGAGCCACCTCAGAGTGGAAGCAGAGGAATTTCAGCCACAAGGAGCTGACAAAGAACTGGAGCAAAATGGTGAAAATGCTGAGTGGCCAGACCAGGGTGCAGAATGCAGGATGGAACCAGAGGTGGACAATGGAGAAACAGCAGTGGCGGAACCAGTGTCGTCGTCTGATGAAGCTGACGAGAGAAACTCTGAGCGAGTGTCGTCATCTGATGAAGTAGATGAGAGAGATCCAGAGCCACTGTCATCCTCCCCCAAAAATATCCTTTTCAACAAAGAAATCCACCCAAGACACTCACATACAACACATTAGGTCAACCATCAGTCACATACAGAGATCAGTGATACAGTGGGTACGGAAAGTATTCAGACCCCTTTAAATTTTTCACTCTTTGTTTCATTGCAGCCATTTTCCAAAAATCAAAAAAGTTCATTTTATTTCTCAGTAATGTACACTGAGCACCCCATCTTGACAGAAAAAAACAGAAATGTAGAAATTTTTGCAAATTTATTAAAAAAGAAAAACTGAAATATCACATAGTCATAAGTATTCAGACCCTTTGCTCAGTATTTAGTAGAAGCACCCTTTTGATCTAATACAGCCATGAGTCGTTTTGGGAAAGATGCAACAAGTTTTTCACATCTGGATTTGGGTATCCTCTGCCATTCCTCCTTGCAGATCCTCTCCAGTTCTGTCAGGTTGGATGGTAAACGTTGGTGGACAGCCATTTTCAGGTCTCTCCAGAGATGCTCAATTGGGTTTAAGTCAGGGCTCTGGCTGGGCCATTCAAGAACAGCCACGGAGTTGTTGTGA
>NC_060150.1:30454984-30457484 GCF_021292245.1 Micropterus dolomieu | reverse complement strand
GAAATATAAAGAGAAAAATGTTAAAATGTGTTTTTTAAGGTTTTAATCAAAATCTGTTTTCCGATATTTAAGAAAAACATACATGAGTCTTTTTGTGAAGCAGTTTTTGTCTTTTGATTGTTTCCTTTTGTGGGGTTAATTGATAACTGATCTGTTGTAAGTAAGTAGTTATTTCATCATTTGGTATATTTGTGGTATACATTCAGTGCATGAGGTTTAATTCCTGAATCTAATTCAGCTGTTGAATGATCTATACATGTACTGACAGTGGCAAACATTACAACACAGTCAGCAGTGTGGTGCAAGTCCTTCAACAGAACATCACATTCATTACAAGACACATCAAATATATAACCTGTGGCATGTAGTTAACATGTAACTGTCTTGTTTCCCACAGTACTTGAAACTGTTATGATGCTACTGTAAATGAAATATAAGTGTTAAAAGCATGAGGCTGATCAGTTTGAGGTTGATGACCTAAAGTGGGTAAAAGAGAAGTGGTGGAGGGTAAATTGAGGGTGTCGTTTACAGAGTGTTGAATGCACTAAACAGAAACTCAGCAGGAGAGGATCATCTAAACCTTTATTCTCTGGAACTGTCCTCCTTACAATACAGTAAGCTCACTTTGTTTTTAATTGTCTGTACTATAATTTATGTAATATAAGCTCCAGAAAACACAGGGAATATAAGCCTGCACTCAATACAATACTACATTAGTGTGTAAACTAAAATAATAATAAAACTAGAACATAATTAATCTAAATAAATAAACCATTTGCACCCTGATGAGTTTAAGATGCAACAACATCCGACATCATTTGCATTCTAATGAGCTCGAGCTGCCCCAAACTGACTTCCTGACTGATGGTGAGAGCAGGAAGTGTGAAGACTTTTTGTATTTCTGCAGGATTTTAGTCGTGTGATACCTAGTTTGAAACAACAACTGGGCTTGTTTTTATATTACAACGGCTTAGCAGGGAAGTCAGTTACTGGGTCTGTTGCAGTTCTGCTGAAATTCACAAATTCCCTGATTTTAAAACAAATTATTTCTCTGTTTCAGCTGCAGGCTCGTTTGGTAAGGTAAAATGTTTCTGCTTTTCATGTTTGTGCTTTCTAATAATAATTAGGAAAAAAATTGAGATTGAATTGGTTTAGCAGAAATGAGCCTCAAAGAAATGAGAAGTTGCTTCAGCAACATTTTATTTGAACTACATCATGAACTCACACTTGATCATTTTGTGGTTATACTGAAGCTGTTCTCAGTGCAGCTCTGCAGATATTATTATTCACTGCTTATAACACAGTAACATCTGGTTGTACATGGCACATTCCTGTTTGAATGTGTGAATTTGAGTTTGCTTTAAAAGATCATAAATGCTTTGTTTAAAAGATGCTAATATTGAAAGTAACTTTTGTTTTCAAATTCAGGTGATGAGTGTCATTGCAGTCCTGTCTGTGAATATGGTGACAGCCAACATGTTACTGAGTGTCTTCTTTCTTTCAGGTGAGCTGTTTGTTCAGTTACTTTTATTTGGAGACGTACATCATTTACAGTTTGGACTTCATTTAGAAACAAAGCAGAAAGATGGGGTGGGGGTGTCGCAGTGGAAAAGATGGCTTTGGTGTGACAGGCCCGGGTTCAACTCCCACTGTGACGCATCCACCAGTGTGTCCCTGAGCAAGACACTTAACCCCTAGTTGCTCCAGAGGTGTTGTTAGTCGCCTTGGATAAAAACGTCAGCTAAATGTAAGTTAAAAAAAAGACCAGTGCAGTAAAATATTTTATACTGACATTGTTAGAAGGAAAAAGGAGCAAACATGTCGCTGCTGAATTGTAGTTTGTGTATCGCGAACTTTCTCTTCATGCAGAGTTTGCTCCACTTCTTGTTAATCGTCTGGTTTTACAGGTGTTTGGGCTGATTGTCCTAAACAGACAGCCCTCATCATTACTGCCCCACAGAAGATGGAAGCACTGAATGGATCTTGTTTGCAAATCCCATGTAACTTTAGTGCTAAAGCAGAACAAGAGATTGACAGCAGAAGAGAAACCTTCGGAGTGTGGATTAAAAGTGACTCCAGGTTTGGCATCTATCCAAACAATGTGATTTTCAACAGTAGTGGGACAGTTAACACCTATCCAATGAGGATTACTGGAAACCTGAGTCAGAAAAACTGCACCACTCTGTTTTCAAGTTTACTCACAAGTTATACAAACACATACTTCTTCAGAATTGAGAACAAACTATTCATGGCAACAGCATCTTGTGATCCTCTTCAAATAACAGTTAAAGGTGAGAGAGTTTAGTTTTTCACTATATATCTATCAACATCTTTAATGTTATTGTTTGGAATAAAACATGAAATCAGTTGCAGTTTTGGTTTAAACAGCAAACTCCATGACTTAACCTTCACTGTGAAATGAAATATCTACTGTAGGATTATCAACAGCAGCTGTCAGAGTCCAACGTTAAAGAAACCAACCAGTGAACAGAAAGTGGTC
>NC_060150.1:30451269-30454884 GCF_021292245.1 Micropterus dolomieu | reverse complement strand
GTTAGTGTTTAGAATAGTTAAGTGAAATGTTAACGACGAGTCATCCAGGTCATGGTTATCCAAGAAAGGTTGAAATCAATGGCAACTGGACTGGCTAAGGTTTCTTGAAGACGTTTCACTTCTCATCTAAGAGGCTTCTTCAGTTGTGGCTGAATGGTAGTTGTTCAATCAGAACTAAATAAGCGTCTCAGATGAGAAGCAAAACCCCTTCAAGAAACTTTAACTAGTGCCGTTGCCCTTGATTTCCACTTTCCTTGGTTAACTGTAATTTATTTTGTTAATACATATAGATTTAGAACATAGAAATTATAATTTAATTTCATGTGAAAAGAATATTTACAATAATCCCATTTCATTAACTTTATAGCAATATAAAGTACTTGTGTTGATTGAGCATGAATAGTCTGTGTTCGTCTGTGTTGCTTGAACGTGAATAATCTGGGTTGCTTGAACACAACTGTGTAAGTGGCTACCAAAGCAAAATAATTGTGTGCAACCAATGTCCACTATTCAATTGAGTAAATCCAATTAATTATTTTTTTCAGTGTAGTAAGACAACTAAGAGAAAAATGAAAACAAGAAACAGTCCAGCACACTAAATAAGCAACACAGGACAGCCTTGAGAGCTGGAATAATCACAATTATTTTAAATAAGTAACTGAAAGACAAGCATCAGGAATAATTCTACCAGGGAACCTAAATTTGTTTGTGTCAATGTGTGAGACTGTGTGTGTCTGTATGTGTGTGTGTGTGTGTGTGCACATAAGCCTGTTAAAGAATGTAGTTGTTAGTGAGAGTGGGACGCCACGACTGTGCCACACTTACCTCAGCAACAGGCAGGCAAGAACCCAAGTAGCCAAACGCAGAAGACCCCGACCCAACCAACAGACGCTTATTGTTACAACCTACCCCGGTACTGGGGTAGGTTGTAACAAGAGAACACAATGCATTTGACATCAAGACACAAGGTCTGTGATGTTCTTGTAGAGGATTGAATTGGTGCCATTTGTAGTGAACAAATGTGGGTACTTTGTATAAAAGTTTGAGAACTGTAGCTGCAAAATTCAGCAAGTTGTAGTTGCTGAAACAAAACGTGGAACAACCATACCTGGTCTCCCCTACATTTTAAATGAATCTAGTTTATCTATAAATTATCAACATAAGCAGTTTAAATACTTAAATGTCAGCATTGCCCTTTCAGTGTAAAATCTGTGTTTGATTTGAAATCACAGATTTTCCTCCGAGCCCCAGAATTGAGATCCCAGCTGATCTGAAGGAGAAGCAGTCTGTCACTATAACCTGCTCAGCTTCCACTCCCTGTCCACACTCCCCTCCTAAACTCACCTGGAACCTCCAACAAAACTCTCACAGCAACACAGAGGAAAACACAGATCGAACCTTTACAACTAAAATCCAGGAGACCATCACTCTGTCAGACCAACATGATGGATACAACATCACCTGTTCTGCCAGATATCCTGTGAATGAAGGAAAAGATGTCAAGACAGCAGAGGAGAGAAAGACTCTCAGTGTTTCATGTAAGACAAGCAGAGTTTGTTATTGGATCCTGTCATAACATGATGATTGATGGGATGTCAGCTGATTTGAATAAAGTGAATCACACATTTTCCTCAGATGCTCCTAAAAACACCTCAGTGTCCATCAGTCCATCAGGTTTGGTGTCAGCAGGTAACTGGGTGAACCTGACCTGCTCCAGCAGAGCCAAGCCTCCCGTCAGCCGCTTCATCTGGTTCAAGAACAGCACAGATGGACCCAAGAATGTATCTGAAGGAGAGGTTTACAGCTTCAAGGTGAACAGTGTCACTGATGGAGGAGTTTATTACTGTGTGGCCACAAATGAACTCGGTAATGAAACATCATCAGAGATCCATCTGACTGTTGAAGGTAAAGATAGTCAGTACAGTTACTTTACTGGGTCCATAACATAAACATAAATCTGATCTGCTTTTCTATATTTTTCCATAGCCATAACCAGCAATGAGGTCCGCGAGGTCCGGACCTCTGTAATTATATGTAGTCTATAGCCTATCAATAAAATAATTCAAATGAAAAACATTGATAACACAATCAACTTAAATTAAGACTTTAGGAGCATGTGGGCGCAGCTGATTATACCAGGGCAACCCTCATTTCAACTTGAAAAACTGTTTCTCCATCAGTGTCCAGACTTGATGAAGCACATGAGAAGTTGTGGTGCAGTAACTGAGAGCACCACTCGTTGTGGGCAGAGTTTCGGGTGTTACATTTTGTACATTTCCGGGTGGGTGAAATAGGGTATAGCTTCTCCCTTAAGAGAAAGTGCCCTTTTTTCTGGGGTGCTTTTTAAAAAAAATAAATTATATATACATATTCCTGTTTGCACACACACACACAGCTTTCCTGTCAAACAAATATATTTATTGAATAAAAAATCTAAATATGTCAATTCCAATCAATGGGGGTAAAATTGTAAACGTGCGGCTGGTGTAGCCTTTTCAAATGTTATCGACAGAATGGATCTCATTCTGATAGTGAAACGAGTCATTTCGCTCGGGTTGTGACGGTCAAATATATAAATCCGCTGTGTTACAGCCGCTGTTTTGGCCGCTAGTAAAAGTTACTTCAAAGCACGGGCACTTCCTGTCGGCCCGGAGGCTACCCAGCCGACCAATCATAGAGCTTACGGTCCGCGTCGACTCGACATGTAGTTACATTTTTGAGGAGGTGCACGTCAGGCTACGGCGTAGCTGACGGTATAGGGTAGGGGGCTAAGCTACAAGTGCCTCCAGTTAACCACCTATTAGCCAAAAGACAAAAGGCAAAGATTGTTAACTTGTGTCTTGCTAACATGCATGACTTATGAGCTGAGCTATTGTAATAAGTTAAAGCTCAAGTTTAGCTAAGGCAATATATCATTGCCATACAGTCTAATGTAGGCTACAATGGAGAAACTACAGGTGAACACAGTAAAATATGTGTCTAATAATGTAATCACGATCGCCACATTGATATGCAGAGTAGGAGTTAACTAATTAAAATGCGCTAATTTGCACACATGCCAAGGCAATGTAGGTGAAAAGGATAAACAAAATAACTTAAGCATATCACCACAGAACTTCCTCAGTTAATGACTTAGTCCTACATCAAGAGTCTTTTCCTCAGATTAACTTGTTTTGGTTAATTTAGAAGAAATCTATAGATGCAAACTAAATGTGTATTTTAGAAGTTTTCTTTCCATGTGAGATCTCAAAATTGACATGATAAAAGTGCAATCGATATTGACTGCCAGCTATATACAGTCTCAAAAACCCAGCTGTATTCTAACATTAACTTAGTTCTCCTTAAATGCTTGCTAATAACTTTTAAGCACATTGACAGCGTTGTGTTGGACAGATTTGTGCAGCTGTGTTCATGAGGGAGAGGGAGAGAGCGAGACAGAGGATGTGCTGCGCAAATCTCTGCATTAGTAGTTTATTAGCTACCTGATCATAACTTGTGTGTCTGTATCTTCCATCGTCAGCCGCTTATCCTGCATACAGGGCTGGATACACAGGACAGGTCGCCAGTCCATCGCAGGGCCACACATAGACGAACAACCACGCACGCTCACACCTA
>NC_060150.1:30444041-30451249 GCF_021292245.1 Micropterus dolomieu | reverse complement strand
AGCTGTATTCTAACATTAACTTAGTTCTCCTTAAATGCTTGCTAATAACTTTTAAGCACATTGACAGCGTTGTGTTGGACAGATTTGTGCAGCTGTGTTCATGAGGGAGAGGGAGAGAGCGAGACAGAGGATGTGCTGCGCAAATCTCTGCATTAGTAGTTTATTAGCTACCTGATCATAACTTGTGTGTCTGTATCTTCCATCGTCAGCCGCTTATCCTGCATACAGGGCTGGATACACAGGACAGGTCGCCAGTCCATCGCAGGGCCACACATAGACGAACAACCACGCACGCTCACACCTAAGGACAATTTAGGGTCGCCAATTAACCTAGACTGCATGTCTTTGGATGGTGGGAGGAAGCCGGAGTACCTGAAAACCACCAGAACATGCAACACACAGAAAGGCCAGGGCAACCGGGGTTTGAACCAATGACCTTCTTGCTGTGAGACGACAGTGCTAACCACCGCACCACCGTGCCGCCCCTTGTCTGTATCTTATTTTACGCAATTTTAGTGAGCCAAGTAGTCGGGAGAAAGACCATGATGAACAGCCTGTAGTTAGTGTGTCCACTGCGCCCTTAAGCCTTCGCTGCGCATGGACACACACAAAGGGCAAAATTGAGCTTTAATACAAGTATTTTTTGCATGTATTTTTATTATTGTGTGACTGTAGTGTATACATTTGGTTGTGTTTAGGTGTAATTTTGGTATGAATTACCATATTAAAAAATAATCGGGACCTCACTAATTTATAAACCCTGGTTACGGCCCTGGTTGTACCCTGTGAAGTACTTTCAATGAAATGGTGCCATACAAACTAATCTTAATCTGAACTTCAGCACAACACTTGTCTTCTTTTTGTCACTAATATTGGTTTTGTTTTTTCAAGGAGCAGAAGTTAGCTCTGTACAATGGCAGGCAGTTCTTGGAGGGATCGTTGGGATCATTGCACTCATCTGCCTGGTTGTCTGTGTTTGGTAAGTATCACAAATCAAAGCAGCTAATTTGACTCAGTCACTGGCACAATGTATATTTAACCCAAAACACAGTATAATTAGCAGCCTCTCATGTCTTACAGATTTTTAAAGTCAACACATCCAACTACACAACAGACTCAGGTGGGAAAATACTACAGTACTTCAGCTGTACAGTACTGCACTGTGTGTATCTGAATGTTTTACATCTGTTCATTTTGGCTGTGTAGTCTACCTGACTCATTGTTCAGATGATGATTTACTGTAAAACCTTAATCCGAGCCGCCTCTGTGCTTCTATGTAGTTCTGATTATTTTTCAAAAGTCCATTCAATTGATTTGAGATGGATTAGTAATTATTTATTAGGGAAGGATCCAGCTGAAGGTTCCCCTCACAACACTTCCTGTTTGATTCATTTACAGAGTCAAACATACGAAGAGCTGCCATTTCAAGACCCAGCAAGTAAAACTAAAGAAAAAGAAGACATCCATTATGGAGAGATCGACTTCTCCAAGCGGAGACGTGATTGGTCCTCTGACTCAGTGCAGGACAGTGGACAGCAGCAGGATACTCTGTATGCACAGGTCAAAGTGTCCCAGCCAGCAAACAGCTTAACACAGACTGCTGACGGGCCAGAGGATCTCTACGCTCAAGTGAAGAAAAAATGAGGAGTGTGTTGTGGTCACATTTGGACTGCATTCTTACTTTTTATTTTATTTACTTTGTCAGTTAATTTAGAAAGAGACACTGGACAGGAAAATATCTTCACTTTACTGAAAGTCAAGACCTCCACACCCTGCAGCTGGTTTCATCTTTCACACGTTATCACATTATAGTTCAAATGTATGTGCTGACCTCATAAGGACGTTGATGCTGTGTGATAAGTCATCTCTTTTTCAGAAATGGGGAAGTGATAAAGGGAACTATTCAAAATGACATGAGAATAAATTACTGTGAACTTGAACCCAAAGCTGTTTTATACACACATTACTAGTGTTGTAATATTATATTTGAAATGTTCATTTTGCAATATTTTACAATTAATTTTTAACAAGGCATTTTAAATCTAATCTTTTGTCACATTTTGTATGCCATGTTTTTTTGTATTTTAATCACTTCAAAAATAAATGAGGCGTCGTCTCTGCATCTGAAGATATTTATTCATTGCTCTGTAATAAAAACCTTAGCATGCACCTTCTTAAAATACCTTTTAATTTCAGTCGCATTTATTGGTTTCACATTTCACATAGTGTGTAAACATCATATTAAATCAAACAATTCAATTACAAACATCACAGAAGGGGAAAACCCCGCCTGCCCCCAGCGTGCAGAACCTGACGGCACGACTAATAGGGGAGCGCACGGGTGCCGGGTGCAGAAGGCAGGTCCAGACTGTAAAACCGGATAAAAGTGTGAGTGGTGGCCCAGCCAGCCGCGTCACACAAATCCTGGAGTGACGCCCCTGCGAGGAGGGCCCTAGAAGCCGCCATGCCTCGAGTAGAGTGCGCCCTTACGGCCATAGGTGAAGGCAAACCGCGCACCTGATAGGCCAGGGAAATAGTCTGAACAATCCAGTTGCTGATGGTGTGTTTAGAAGTGGGGAGCCCAGCCTTGGGGGACCCGAAACATCTCCCTGTCCACGCCACTTTGAGCGTGGACGGGGAGAGGCCGGCGGAGAAACTCCAATATCACAATTACCGAGCAGGTAACTGGGTCCACCGCCCATTCTCTGCACCAGGTGGTGAACACATTCCACTTTAGGCCGTACATCCTTCTCGTGGACGGGGCTCTGGAGCTGAGCAGCGTCTCTACTGCTGCTGTCGTCAGGCCCGCCTCTAGGAACTGCGCCCCCTCAGGGGCCAGACCTATAGCTGCCACAGGGCGGGGTGCGGGTGAAAGATCCGGCCCTCCGCCTGGGACAGCAGGTCTCTCCTCAGAGGGTCCTGCCAGGGCGGGCACTCGAGGAGCGATATTAAATCCGAGAACCACACTCGTGCCGGCCAAAATGGGGCTACTAGTAGTAGACTGACGGCGTCCTGGCGGACCCGCTCCAGAGCCCACGGGAGCAGAGCGACTGGGGGAAACGCATACAGACGCAGCCTCGGCCACGTCCGCACCATGGCATCCAGCCCTAGCGGGGCTGGGGGTGAGAGGGAGAACCACAGGGGACAGCATCTTGAACCTGAACCTCCTCAGAGATTGGTTCAGGGACCGCAGATCCAAAATCGGACGCAATCCTCCGTCCTTCTTGGGAACCAGGAAGTATCAGCTGTAGAAGCCGGCTTCTCTGACCGGCAGGGAAATTAGTTCTGTGGCCCCTTTCCTTAGCAGAGAGCGGACTTCCTGTCCCAACACCTGGCTCTGTTCTGCATGTACTGTAGTCCTGACCATCCCGCAGAATCTGGGGTGGCGAACCCGGAACTGCAGCCTGTAGCCATCTACTACTGTGCGCAGGACCCACGGGGAAATGTTTGCGAGGCTTCGCCAAGCTTCCGCGAACTTCGCCAAGGGGACCAGCCCGGTCCTCAGATCCGTCTTCCTGGGGGGCTGTGGGTGAGAGCGCCGTCTTGCGTCCCAGGATGGTTGACGGGGATTCCGCGAAGTGAAGCTCTGCTTCTGGCTGTGGCGGGAGGTGCTGGATGAAGGCTGCGTCCGCCTTTCCTGAGCCGTCGCAGTCCTGGAGTCTGACCGGCGGGCGAGATATCGCTCAAACGCCTCTTCCTGAGTTTTGGCGTGCTGGAACCTGTTGACGACAGCATCCACTGCTTCGCCAAAACAGGCCAGAAGGCGAGAGGGGTGCATCCAGGAGAAAAGCCCTCTCCTTCCACTGGATGCCCAATAGGTTGAGCCACAGATGGCGCTCCGTAGCCACCAAAGCCGCCATGGATCAGCCAATGGAACGGGCCATTTCCTTGGTCACACGGAGAGCCAAGTCCGTCGCTCTACGGAGCTCCGTCAGGTCCTCCTCAGAGGGACCTCCCCCTACGTCACAGTCCCGAAGGAGATCGGCCTGGTATGCCTGCAAGACAGCCATCGTGTGTAGGCTGGCACCAGCTTGACCCGCTGCCATGTAGGCCTTGCCCACCAAATCGGAAATCATCCGACACGGCTTGGTGGGGAGCGTCGGCGTCCGGAGGGATAAGGCGAGGTTGGGAGAGAGGTAGCTAGCCAGTGCCCCCTCCACTCGTGGCATCGCTCCGTAGCCATGCTGTCTGATTTCTGTCACGTTGCCGTAGTCCAGCCGGGGGGACGTAGACAGCCGCGCAGAGAAGGGTTTATTCCATGATCTACAAAACTCATTGTGTAGATCCGGAAAAAAATGGTAGGGGCCGACGCAGGGGTGACGCTCAGTGTTGCAGAAACCGCTCATCTAGTTTGCTGCCTACCGATGGCTGCTGCACAGCCTGTGGCCAATCAATGTGCAGCTTGGCCACGGCCCGCGTCACCACTTCCAACAACTCCTCGTATCCTGGCGAGGGCTGATGACGTTCCGTTTCCTCCCTGCTAAGCACATCTAGCTCCTCAGAGGCAGATCGTGTCAGCCTCTCCGGACTCACCCCTCGAGTGGGAGAAACCGAGAAACGGGCTCCCGTTCCGGCACCCTTGGCAATCTCGCGTTGTGATCCCCAGGATCGGAGCCGCCGCTACGCCTCAGCGACCGCGGGGCCTGTGCCACAAGGGGAGCACATCCGACCATCCTCTAGGAAGAAAGCCGCTAGAGACCTCAGCACCCTCAGGGGCAGGGCCTCGCAATGGTCGCAGGCAGCCCCCTCGAGAGCCGCCTGAGCATGCAACATCCCCAGGCATGAAACACACATGGGTATCACCCTCCGTGATGAAACGCTCACATGGAAAGACACACTGTCAGAATCGCTTCGACATGATCTGCTGCTTCGTCTCAACATCAGGTAGGATAATGGAGCTTCCAAACATAGCCAGAGTGCCTGCTGAATAGAAAGAAGCTAATGTGTCCTATGTGCCGGCATGCTTATATACCCCCTCCGGTTACGCCGTCACACACTACCGTTCTTTAACACCAATAGGATTGGAGTAGTTTCATTCATAGTTCAGCCCTGCCACGCCCAGGCGTTCCCATAGTGTCGTCAGTTCGAGTTCCCTCGAAGGGGAACCCACGCGGACACGGGGAGAACATGCAAACACAAAAAGGCACCACCGCGCCGCCCCCACAATAACCAGCCTAGTTAAAATGAATGAAATGACACAAAAAAGATTAGTTCATTTTAATGAATGAGATTTGGTGACTCGAGTCTGTAAAAAGACTTTTCCCATCACTACAACCAAAAAGGAGGATACAACTTATTGTGGGGACAGCCCAGCTGACGGTGAGTGTCCTGGTTTTACTTTTTTTCTCACTTTATTTCACCCATTGTTTTGCTCTGCCTGCCTCCCTGTGTTCTCCTCTTCTCTCCCTCGGCTCCTGAGCCCAGCCAACTACCTACACCTGCACCTCATCAGCCACCTCGTCAGCCTGCCACACCTGCCAGTAATCAACCTCATCCCAGCCTGTATTTTAACCCCGGTTCTCCACACCATCCTCGCTTGATCGTCGTTTCTGCTTACCCGGTGCCACCTCTACGTCCAGGCTCTCATGTTCCTTGTTTTTTCTCATCTTCCCTGCATTTTGTCGCTCCAGTCACTAACCCTGTCTTTCTGTCTGTTTTCCCTCCCAGGTTCACTCGTCATCCGTTCAGTCGGCTGGGCTCATCCTCCGGTCCTCACCTCTCGGGCTTCCTCCACGGCGCCCTCCCGGCTCCTCCCTGCTCCTCGCCTCACCACCCGTGCCTCGCCCGCTCCTCGGTCCTCCGTGCCCGCGTCCCCTGGCGTCCACCTCTCCTCCCTCACCTCTTCCCTAGCCCCCTCCGTGAACCCTCAATAAAACCTCCTTCCCTCTGAGTGTTGCGTTTGGGTCCTTTCTGTCCCGTCTCCTAACAGAACGATCAAGCCATCATGGACCCAGCACGCTCCCCCTCCCCAACCCCTTCCACCGGCAACTATACCCCAAGAAGTCCTTCGCGCAGTGGCCTCTCAGGGAGCCATGCTCGGCCGACACGCAGCTCATCTCCAGTCCGTGGCGGGCGCGCTTGGCTTCCTGACTGAAGAGGTGCAGCGCCTCGGTGCGCGCCTCCCTGATCCCCTCCTCACTCAGCCCTGGTCCCCCTCTCACTCTCCGCCTCACTCCCTGGCCGCTGACTTAAGCCCATGCCCCCCCGCCGGCGCTCCGTTCCCTCGCGAATCGCCAGTCTCCCACCCGGACAAATTCTCTGGTGTTTTAGGCACGTGCGACAGCTTCCTGGTACAGTGCGCCCTGGTGTTTAAGAGCCAGCCAGCAAGTTTCCAGTCCGACGAGGCCAAGGTTTGTTACATCGCTGGGCTGCTCCGCGACCGGGCTCTCTCCTGGTACGCAGCAGTCAGCGAGGGCCAGCCTCACGTCCTCTCCTCCTACTTCTCCTTCGTGGAGGAGATGCGGAGAGTTTTCGATCGCCCTGTGCGGGGGAGGGAGGCGCCTAGGCGGCTTCTCTCCCTCCGCCAGAACGATCGCAGTGTGGCGGAGTATTCTGTCGATTTCCGCATTCTGGCGGCCAAGTCGGGCTGGAACAGCGAGGCCCTCCGGTGCGTCTTCCTGGATGGCCTCAGCGATCGTATTAAGGATCTACTGGCCACTAGGGGCGTGGCCACCGATCTGGATAACCGTTTGCGGGAAAGGACCAGGGACCGCCTCGCTCGCGGGTCTGCCACCTCCCGCTCTGGCCTCACACCACCCCGGGCCTCTGTTTTGCCGTCCCCCGCGCCACACCCTGCTACACCGCCGGGCCCCACGGCGCCACTTTTGCCTTCCCCCGACGCTCCTCCAGAGTCCACCCAGTTCGGTCGCGCTCGCCTCTCCCCGGAGGAACGTGAACGGCGCCGTCTGGCCGGTGAGTGTATATATTGCGGCAAGCACGGCCACCTCCTGCCTGCCTGCCCCGTGCGGCCAAAAGATTCGGCTTGTCAGTAGTTTTGGGGCTACTGACGAGCCGAAACCCTTCACCCCATCTCCGCTCCCCACTCGACGCCACAGTCACGTGCGGAGACGTAGTTCTCTCCCTCGGGGCCCTTATAGACTCTGGCGCCGATGAAAATTTTCTAGATATCGGGGTTGCCCGCCAGCTTTCCGTTCCCCAGATCCCCCTTGACGCGCCCCTCCGTGCTACAGGTCTCACTGGCCAGCCCC
>NC_060150.1:30440545-30443941 GCF_021292245.1 Micropterus dolomieu | reverse complement strand
CCTTCCAACAAGACAATGACCCTAAGCACACCGCTAAAATAACGAAGGAGTGGCTTCACAACAACTCCGTGGCTGTTCTTGAATGGCCCAGCCAGAGCCCTGACTTAAACCCAATTGAGCATCTCTGGAGAGACCTGAAAATGGCTGTCCACCAACGTTTACCATCCAACCTGACAGAACTGGAGAGGATCTGCAAGGAGGAATGGCAGAGGATACCCAAATCCAGATGTGAAAAACTTGTTGCATCTTTCCCAAAACGACTCATGGCTGTATTAGATCAAAAGGGTGCTTCTACTAAATACTGAGCAAAGGGTCTGAATACTTATGACCATGTGATATTTCAGTTTTTCTTTTTTAATACATTTGCAAAAATTTCTACATTTCTGTTTTTTTCTGTCAAGATGGGGTGCTGAGTGTACATTACTGAGAAATAAAATGAACTTTTTGATTTTTGGAAAATGGCTGCAATGAAACAAAGAGTGAAAAATTTAAAGGGGTCTGAATACTTTCCGTACCAGCTGTATATACATGTACACATACACGTTTACACCCCGAACATTCCACTGTGCATTTTTTGAATTTGAATCTGGGGTGAATGGAAACAGCAGCAACCAGATAAGAAACCACATAAGAACGTTTCATCTTCACAATAAACAGTCTGATATTTGTCCATCTTGACTGCGTTTGTGCACCAAGCATCATCGATGTTAAACACAACACTTCCTCTCATCTTGCCGGAGTCTTGCGCTCACAGCTCGGAGTGTTCCTGGTCCGGTTGTTTGGGCCAGGTGGATCGTGGTCTGCTGCTCTTTAATCCAAAAATACCCCGTCGTCATCTTCCAATGAGGTAACCCATGTTTTGGCAATAAAGCCGGAAAAAAAACCCATAAAAAACAAAAGCCATAGCAAAGACAATAATAATAATATTCAGTAGCAGTCAAAAGTTTGGACACACCTTCCCATTCAATGTTTTTTCTTCATTTCTACTGAATTAATACTGACTAACTATGAAAGAGCACAAATGGAATTATGTTGTAAACAAAAAAGTGTTAAACAAATCAGTACGTTTTATACTTTAGATTCTTCAAAGTAACCTTTTGCTTTGATGACAGCTTTGCGCACATGGATTGGTTTTCTCACCAGGTGTGTCTCGTCAGGAGTTCATTTGTGTAATGTTTTGCCTTCTTAACGTGTTTGAGAGCATCAGTTGTGTTGTGCAGATGTTGGGTTTGTACACAGTTCTGCACAGTGAATATCTCTATTTTACTACTGTTCTAATACATATTATGGCAAGAACCCTTCACCTCAGTGAAGGAAAACAACAGTACATCATTAATTTAGGACATGAAGGTCGGTCAATCCAGAAAATTTTCAAAAACCTTGAATGCATCTTCAAGTACAGTTGCGAAAACCATCAAACGCTATGAAGAAACTGTCTCTCATGAGGACCACACCAGACAAAGGAAGACCAAGAGTTACCTCTGCTGCAGAGGATAAATTCAACCGCAAATTAACAGCACCTCAGATTAAAGCCCACATAGATGCATTTGTTCAAGCAAGAGACACATCAACTGCTCCGAGGAGATCAGGTCTTCATGGTTGAATTGCTGCAAAGAAGCCACTACTGAGGATGAACAACAAGAAGAAACCTGTCTTTGAATCTGTACTTTGGTCTGATGAGTCCAAATTTTTAATTTTTGGCTCTGCCCTCCACCATGAAGCATGGAGGAGGAAGGGAGATGGTGTGGGGGTGCTTTGCTGGTGACACTGATGGTGGCAGAAAAACTTAACCAGCATGGCTACCACAGCATTCTGCAGCAACATGCCATCCCATCTGGTTTGTGCTTAGTGGAACCATCATTTGTTTTTCAACAAGACAATGACCCCAGACACACCTCCAGGTTATGTAAGGGCTACGTCAGATGGCCTGGCCTCCACAATCACCCATGCTCAGCACCTCTGGGAACTCCTTTAAGACTGTTAGAAAACCATTCCAGGTGACCACCTCATGAAGCTGAAGACTACGTTGAAGAATTTAAAATATAAAACACATTCCCCTGTGTGGCTGAACTGTGGAACTTTCTTGTGCTTACATTCATTAGGTAAATCGTGAACACCTGAGGGCCCCAGTGGGCCGATTACTTCAGCCTGGCAGTAGTGCAGTGTCTCGCTCTCTTCTTTCTCCCTTCATCTGACTTCCTCACTGACAGGGTGTGGCCAAGAAGTTTATTTGGAGACGTTCATCATTTACAGTTTGGACTTCATTTAGAAACAAAGCAGAAAGACCAGCACAGTCAAATGTTTTATACTGAGATTTTTAAAAGGAAAAAGGAGCGAACATGCTGCTGCTGAATTGTAGATTGTGTATCGTGAACTTTCTCTTCATGCAAATGTTTCTGCTCCACTTTTTGTTAATGATCTGGTTTTATAGGTGTTTGGGCTGCTTGTCCTAAACAGTCAGACCTCATCATTACTGCACCACAGAAGATGGAAGCACTGAATGGATCTTGTTTGCAAATCCCATGTAACTTTAGAGCTAAATCAGAACAAGAGATTGACAGCACAAGAGAAACCTTCGGAGTGTGGATTAAAAATGACTCCAGGTTTGGCATCTATCCAAACAATGTGATTTTCAACAGTAGTGGGACAGTTAACACCTACTGTATCCAATGAGCATTACTGGAAACCTGAGTCAGAAAAACTGCACCACTCTGTTTTCAAGTTTACTCACAAGTTATACAAACACATACTTCTTCAGAATTGAGAACAAACTATTCATGTCAACAGCATCTTGTGATCCTCTTCAAATAACAGTTAAAGGTGAGAGAGTTTAGTTTTTCAGTCTATCTATCATCATCTATAATGTGATTTGTTTGGAATAAAACATGAAATCAGTTGCAGTTTTGGTTTAAACAGCAAACTCCATGACTCTAACCTTCACTGTGAAATGAAATATCTGCTGTAGGATTATCAACAGCAGCTGTCAGAGTCCGACGTTAAAGAAACCAACCAGTGAACAGAAACTGGTCGTTTTCAAAGTTATTACAGTTAAATACTATATATATATATATATATATATATATATATATGTGTGTGTATATATATGTGTGTGTGTGTATATATGTATATATATATATATATATATATATATATATGTATATATATGTGTGTGTGTGTGTGTATATATATATATATATATATATATATGTGTGTATATGTATATATATATATATATGTGTGTATATGTATATATATATATATAATGTGTATATATGTGTATATATATATATATGTGTGTATATGTATATATATATATATATATATGTGTGTATATATATATGTGTGTATATATATATATGTGTGTATATATATATATATATATACATATATGTTTGT
>NC_060150.1:30437902-30440445 GCF_021292245.1 Micropterus dolomieu | reverse complement strand
GAAACCTGAGTCAGAAAAACTGCACCACTCTGTTTTCAAGTTTACTCACAAGTTATACAAACACATACTTCTTCAGAATTGAGAACAAACTATTCATGGCAACAGCATCTTGTGATCCTCTTCAAATAACAGTTAAAGGTGAGAGAGTTTAGTTTTTCACTATATATCTATCAACATCTTTAATGTTATTGTTTGGAATAAAACATGAAATCAGTTGCAGTTTTGGTTTAAACAGCAAACTCCATGACTTAACCTTCACTGTGAAATGAAATATCTACTGTAGGATTATCAACAGCAGCTGTCAGAGTCCAACGTTAAAGAAACCAACCAGTGAACAGAAAGTGGTCGTTTTCCAAGTTACTACAGTTGAATACTGCTTAGACACCTATATATGAAAACATCTTTCACTTCTTTATTATGTTGTCTGCATTATTGTAACTGTCATATCAGAGAAAATGTCAGTACCTGTCTGCTGAATTTGTTATTTGAAACAAAAATGGAAAATTTGAATTATTTTCACTCCTTCACATGTATCATCAGTAAGGGACAAAATGTACAAGACATTTATTGTTTTTTAATCTTTATTAGGGGAGACCGGGTATGGTTGTAACATGGGGAGAGTTGTAACATCACCAGCTCCACCAATTAGAGATAAGATAGGAGTTTTGTGATCGTATCAGTATTTACCTACTACCTCCCTGTTCAGACATGGTGGTTATCAAGTCTGGAAACAGGTACATTCACAGAGAAAAAACTGATTTCGAGGTAAGAAAGTAAATTATTTGACCAAGACTATATTTTATTTAGTATCTATATTATTGCAGATATAATTGTTTGATTTATATTAGATTGAAATATAGTTTCTTAGGCAACATGTGATGCATTTTTTCCTTTCGAATTTCAAACCACTATGCTTATACAGCTTGATAAACATTGGCTCACAGGGGTGAGTTGAGTTGTAACACTTCTTTAAAAAGTGTTACAACCATCCATTACACATACAACTAGGGGCTTTCTTTATGTTAATATTTTACAGAGTGCCCTTTGCAGTCTGGGCCCGTCAAGCCTGCACTCTATGGTTACCACCATTCATTTGTCAGCACTGTGACCAGTATTCCCCATTCACATGATGTTCAAATGTTGACGTATGTATTGGCACTCAGTCTTTTCCATACTCTGTCTCTGCCGGTGGAGAGGGCAGAGAAGCGTACATGCAGCTTGTGAGAAACTCCAGTGTGCAAGAAAAAGTCCTACTACTCCAAAGAGTAAAATATAGAAGTGCTGGTGCTGCGTAGCAGTGAGTACCGGACCACTTCAAACGCTGACTGCGACTCTGATGAAGAATATACACACACTGACACCACACACAAACACCTGATTTTTGTTAGACCTGAGGATGTTCTTAAAGTACATTTTAGTAGTATTTATTATGTAACCTGTTGAGTAAGTCTGTTGAGTCATCAGACCTTTTTTGTTACAGTGAGAGAGAAACATTTTTTATGTAACTACCTGTTTTGAAGCATATCGTATAGTGTGGCATCTATTTTTCAATTCAATTCAATTCAATTTTATTTATATAGCGCCAAATCACAACAGTTATCTCACAGCGCTTTTCATAAAAGAGCAGGTAGACCATACTCTATGATGCTTTTTACAGAAGCCCAACCGTTCCCACCAAGAGCAAGCACTAGGCGACAGAGGCAAGGAAAAACTTCCTTTTAAGAGGCAGAAACCTCGAGCAGAACCATGGCTCAGGGTGGGCGGCCATCTGCCTCGACCGGTTGGGGGGTGAGAGAGAGAGAGAGAGAGAGAGAGAGAGACTACACAATATACACACAGAGGTACAGACAGTAAAGGTGATGTTGCTATAGACTAAATGAAAAATGGTACAGATATTTATAGTAGTGTCAATGGTAACAGTCGTAATGTTAATGATTTATAATAACAATAATAACAATAGGACTAGTAACAATAGTTGTTGCAGCAGAGGATGTCGAGCAGGAACACGGGGGCAGCAGGTGACCCGCAGCCACAGATCCAGACTCCACAGCTCCAGAGCCAGAAAAACTGCAGGAAGTGATAGGAGGAGAGAGGAGAGGGACGAGAAAGCACAAGACTACCAGAAAGGAGAGAAGTTGTGTTAGTAACATGCAATAATGGGATGAGGTTGCATACAGAGGGAGAGAAAGTAGAGGAGAGAGGAGCTCAGTGCATCATAGGAAATCCCCCGGCAGTCTAGGCTTATAGCAGCATAACTAAGGGATGGTTCAGGACTAACCTGAGCCAGCCCTAACTATAAGCTTTATCAAAGGTGAAAGTCTTAAGCCTACTCTTAAATGTGGAGATGGTGTCTGCCTCCTGAACCCAAACTGGAACCTGGTTCCACAGGAGAGGTGCTTGATAGCTGAATGCTCTGGCTCCAAGTCTACTTTTGGAGACTCTAGGAACCACAAGTAACCCTGCATTCTGGGAGCGCAGTGCTCTGGTGGGGTAGTAAGGTACTATGAGCTCTTTAAGATAAGATGGTGCCTGACCATTAAGAG
>NC_060150.1:30373459-30437802 GCF_021292245.1 Micropterus dolomieu | reverse complement strand
CACCTGTTTAACCCAAAAATCTATTGATCGACTCCAGACTGTCCAGAACTCAGCTGCCAGGCTTTTAACCAGAACAAAGAAATATGACCACATTACTCCTATTTTAGCTTCATTACACTGGCTCCCAGTATGTTTTAGAATTGACTTTAAAATTCTATTGATCACTTTTAAAGCTCTTCATGGCCTCTCGCCTTGTTATATTTCTGACCTTTTAGTCCCATACGCACCAGCACGTACCTTGAGATCCTCGGGCAGAGGTCTGTTGTCTGTTCCAGGGTCTCGACTGAAAACTAAAGGGGACAGAGCGTTTGCTGTCAGGGCCCCGAGGCTCTGGAACAGCCTGCCTGAGGAAATCAGGTCGGCTGAGTCAGTGAACTCTTTTAAGTCCCTTCTTAAAACATACTTTTATAGGAGAGGCTTTCCCGATCTTATTTGACTTTATTTTATCCCTTTTATTTTATTTTACTAATTTTATATTAATTTTTCATGCTCTTATCTTGTTTTTTTTTGTATTGTCTTTATACTTGTTAAAGCACTTTGTAACTTGTTTTTGAAAAGTGCTCTACAAATAAGGATTATTATTATTATTACTACTACTACTACTACAAGTGATGACAATCAACTCTGAAACAATTAGGCTATGTCTTTTTTCAGACATGTGTATCAGTATGAATGTTACAGGAATTCATAAGAAAACCAGGTGAGTGTTTTTGTACCTTTATGCTCAGCAGCTGCTGTGGCCTCAGACCTCATGGCGGCTCCAACAAAGACTCCGTGTTTCCAGTTGAAAGACTCGTAGACCAGAGGGACTCCTGAAAACATCAACATGTTATCATGTTTAATGCACAGCTACGTGTCTGTTGCACATGTTGCTCAACTTAGTACAAATCGTAGCTGCAATGACTCAAACATGATGAAGGTGAGGACACAAGCACTGTGTTGTGCGAGGCAAGCCATGCAGTTACTTGATGTCTTTAAACCTCTGATGTATTATTTTACAGTGGCCTTAGTGCCACTCTGACATGACAATGATAAATCATGACTTAAATGTAGCTTAAGCTTTATTTGAACCGTTTATAAAAAATAAACAAAATTATAGTGACCATGAAATTACAAGGACTTTCTACTAACTGTCCCATTAATAAAAAAAAAAAAAAAAAAAAAAAAAAAAAAACCCACACACACCATTAACTGTTCTTCTTTGAGCTTACATTATATTTTCATGCAATAAATTAAAGTCCTAATCATTTCCATAATTAGCCCTATCCCCCCCACTTATTTTCCACTTCATCCCTCTTTTACACGATGTTACTAGGCTTCCCCTTCTGCTGGCAATGTAAGATAAATTAACTTAAGCTAATTGAGTTTACTTCCCTCTGTCTCTGCAACACCTAAGACAAATGATTGAGTAATGCTTAAAATGTGAATCGATCGTTTGGTATGCTCATCAAGTAACGTCTGTGACTATTGAGAGAAAAAAAACCTCTTAAATGTGCATTACATGAAATCAGCACTAACCTTCCGGCCTCCTGCCACCGAAGATAATGGCGTCGATGGGGACGCCCTCCTCACTCTCCCACTGGGGGTCAATGATCGGACACTGAGCCGCCGGGGCACAAAAACGGGAATTGGGGTGGGCACATGGAGTCGAGCTTCCTGTTTACAGAGAGGAAACAACAGTTTATTCTACCTTCAATGTTTTGTAAACATCTACATCTAATTATCATGGTTCATACTGTGACAGACCTTCAGGTATACCTCTAGGGGACACTATATACACACACACACACACACACACACTATGGCTGTTCAGTTTACTCCTCATTGGTTTGATTTATTCAGAAAGCAAAAAGTATGCAATGGAAAGAATATGTACTCTATTGAGTGTCATTGACACATTCTTAAAGTTTAATATGAGCCAGGCCTGCTCTGTATGATGCTGCAGTGAGTTTTTCTGGTCTAGGGCCTATTAATAATCAGAACTGGTGGTTAAACTGCTGGACATTCATTAGAAACTAAGAGGTAAAAACAAATACTTTTCTCCAGAACTGCTGAACTACCAGCAGGAAACTTTATCTTTCTGATCTTACCTTGCTTCCAGGTTTTGCCGTGCCAGTCTGTGAGTGTGACCCCGGCTGCAGGGGGGTCAAGGCCCTCCCACCACACTCCTCCATCGCTGGTCTCGCCAACGTTGGTGAACACTGTGTTTTTGGCAATGGTGGCCATGGCGTAGGGGTTGGTCTTGTCTGAGGTGCCGGGAGCCACGCCGAAGAAACCGTTCTCTGGGTTGATGGCTCTCAGTTTACCTGCAGAGACAAACGTGTCAGAGGAAATCTACCCTGCTTATGGAGTAACAAAGTGATTCTGTGTGTGAGCCATCCTCTTTCCTCTCACCTTGGCTGTCAAACTTCATCCACGCAATGTCGTCGCCCACACACTCAACCTTCCAACCTGGCAGAGTTGGTTTCATCATAGCCAAGTTGGTTTTACCACAGGCACTGGGGAAGGCCGCCGCTACGTAACGCTTCAACCCCTGAGGGTTGGTAATACCCAGGATCTGAGGAGAAGGGGTGACTAAAACTGTTCAATTCTGTAATGGTCACACAACCTTACCTTCATTTCAAGTTTTGACACCAACAAATGAGCATCTTCCCAAGTTCCCTACCACAGAGAATCATGTGTCATGTAGGCTTTGGGCAGCAGTGTTCACTCACCAGCATGTGTTCGGCCAGCCAGCCTTCGTCCTTGGCGATGCGCGAGGCGATGCGGAGGGCAAAGCACTTCTTCCCAAGGAGAGAGTTTCCTCCATAGCCACTGCCGAAGGACATGATCTGCCTGATGTCTGGTAGGTGAGAGATCAGCACCTTCTCTGGGTTACAGGGCCACGAGTTGACCAGAGGGGCTGGAGAGGAGACAAAGAGACATCAGACAGAACAGAGATGGGAAAGATGGGAGTTGGATGGAGCAAAGAGGGGAGGGTGGGACAGAGGTGTGAATAATAAACAGTAAGGACAGGTTTAAGTAAAAGGAAACACTAAAATAACTTGTTTTAGGCACTTGGAATTGGTACCTTTGAGTGGTAAAGGTCGGCCCAAAGAGTGCTGACAGCGGACAAAGTCCACTCCTTCAGCCAGTTTCTTCAGGACGGGAGTGCCCATGCGTGTCATGATCCCCATGCTGGCCACAACGTATGGAGAGTCTGTCACCTTAAAAAGGTAAACAGAATGTTTATTACCCTGATTTACAACCTAAAACGCTTACTGCGCAATAACCATAAGCAGCAATTTATTAGAATAAACTGTATGATAAATGACTATAATAAATTACAGCAATAAAACAAAGTGTTGAGAGGATCACAGTCAGTACCTGGACACCATATTTACTCAGAGTCGAGCCTACAGGACCCATACTGAAGGGAATCACATACATGGTTCGACCTACACACAGAAGCATATAGAACACATTAATGCAGTTTATTTTTCCATTACAGACAACATTGTTTTTATATTCACACATGTTGAACATGACTTCTTTTAGTGCTGCTGTGAAGTGGATTTTCCATTTAGTTTGGAACACCCACAAAGACATGGGTGACGTGAAACAGCGCCCCATGAAAGACACCTGGTGTGGGCTTGAAACTGTCAACCGGAGAAGCAACTACAGCTTTTCAGCCTGATTGAGGTTTTAAGATAAAACAACTTATTTTACACTTTAATTGTTGCTTAGTGTTCAGATTAAAATCCTACCATTCAAATCTTTCAGCCTTCCAAGTTTCAAAAGGGAAGTTGAAAACCCACATCTCATGGCAAAAAGGGACATTTCCAGCAACATACCTGCCATGCAGCCGGGGAAACGCTCCTCTCTGGCTTTCTGCCAGTCAGACTCGCTCATCCAGCTGCCCAGCTGGCTCTTCGCCCCTCCAGAGGGGATGGGCACGGTGTCCCTCTGGTTCTTGGTCACAATCACAGTCTTGCTTTCTACTCGAGCCACGTCCTTTGGGTCTGTACGAGCCAACCAGCTAAAACACAAAGCAGCAAACTGAGCATGCTGAAGATAAAGTAAGGAACTTTAGAAGAGAATTACATACACGCAATGATAGGCCTTTTCCATCAACATGAAATCATCTCAGTCCTGGTTCGTGCAGCTGATTTAGAACCCATAAGAGCATTTTGAACAAGTTGGTTCTCAGTTGGAACCAAGAAATAGAAGGTTTAATTTGCGAACTGAAGTGGACATGTCAACAGAGGGTGTTGCTCAATGACATGTAGAATATGACGACGCATCCTTGATTACGATAGTTCAGCTAATATCAGGTGGAAACATGGGCTGGTTCACTAGATTGTACGACAGTTCCAGTCCGGATCAAGAACCAGAGCTAATTCGGTGGGAAAAAACTAAGTGTTACAAATTACACTTACACCAGTGAATCTATACATGTAGGTAAAACAAATCTAAAGTCCTTACCAGTTCTCATATTTGGGAAGCTTCTTAACCATCCCTTCTTTCTCCAGTCCTGCCAGAATGTTGGCCGTTTCCTCCGGCGTCCCTGTCACCACATGCACACCGGTGGGTTTACACTCATCCGCCGCTCTCTTCACAAAGTCAGCGACGGCCGGGGGCAGCGAGGGGATGGTGGCCAGGGACCGAACCCCGACACTCGCCCCAACACCACCCCGCCTGAAAGAGAACAGGCATTTAAGCAATGAATAATTTTTTGGCCATTTCCTTGCGACCAGAGGAGATTCAATTACAAGCTAGAACAACATAATTCGTTGGCGTCGTCGGGTGTAGGATATTGGTTCCACTAGTTGCTCATTTCCACAAACGCGGCCATCTTTATATGCCCAGAAGTCACTATAGAGAACCGGGTTTTGTTTAGTGGCAGACCATTGAGGCAATGTACTCATACAATGAACTGTGGCTGAGCCGGGTCTGACTCTACACAAGTAGCACATCTAAAATGCAGACTACCCTAATCCAAAAATTAAGTCTTCTTTCTGTTGTGAGGTGGCGTGCATTCCTCTGCAAAGAGATTTTCCTGCAAGACCTGCCACACAAGGTTCTTCCCGAATAGGGATACATAAAACTGACAGTCCTGTGATCTACATAATGCTACTGTATTCTCCTAGATCATTTCTAACTTTCTAACTCTGACCAGAATGTAGAGCAGAGTGTGCGTCCTTACTGCCTCAAGTGGAGACTCTTGGTTTACTGACAGCTTTATTTTCTTACTCTTCAGTTTAATTTCTTTCCAGATATTTTCTGTCTGCATTGCCTTTGAGATTTTCTGATCTACTCACTGCTAAATTTTTTACACAATAAATGACTGAACCCTCACGGAGTGACAAATATGTGAGAAAATTAGCAAAAAGCCAGATACTTCGTCATTGATACCAATTAATTTTTTTACCAATGGATACTGGTGGAGTTTGAAAAGCTTTTTTATACAACAGCAGTGATAACTGGATGCATTTGCTGCCCTGGGGCAGTTATTAGTGCAACCTAAGAGCCTCAAACAGACTTCTCCACATAAAGAGAGGCATGCGGGGGGGCAACTTATTATTCTTTAGCAGCATGCTATCCACAAACACATGGACTACACTGAAACACTATGCAAGCTGTTAAAACGCACACCAGTGTCAGTATGCGTCTCTTGTCTATCCATAGCAATGGTCTGACAATAGAATAGACTATGTGGGTATGTGCTGTGTTGTCTGTCTGGACAGTGTGGATGACCCCAGATGACCTCTTTAGAAAAAAAATGTGAAATTCTAGGTGCTCTAAAACTAGTTTCAACCATAAAATGACCAACATTTTCCCTCCAATCAAAAGTGAGTGGCTAATTTGACTGGGAACGCAGATCACACTCTTCTACTTTGCTGTATCAAAGACAGCAACACAGTCGTCCCGGCAAGTGAAGGGACACGGCTCCCAATTGGCTGCATGCCGTGTTCATTATACGTGCTTCACACAGCCCTCTACTTGTGCATGCAGACACACACATGTGGTCGGGGCGCACAAAGGGCATGCTAGAAACAAGATAACACGTAACTTGACAGTGAGAGGGCAAAGAGCAGAGAACAGTCTGATGCCGGCCCTGGGGTTCACACTCCCTCTGAACAGGTGACCTGTGCCAGTGCAGCAAATTTCTAATTTTAATCCACCAAATTTTTTCCATGAAAATTTAGCGCTAGAGTAAAAAAGTCAAGGCATTGTTATGTCTGCGTACCCACTGAATCCACCAGACACACTTCACTGGATCATTTCTCCTCTTTATAAAAAGAAACTTACTGATGTGATGTGAGGCAGAAACTGTTAGTTTCAGCTGATCTTTCAACTTTTTTGACTAAGCAGATAAATGAATCATTAGCTGAAGGGGAACTAAAAAGAAAATTAGTGTTACTGTGTCATAACATCCCTTGACCTTTGGCCCAAAGAAAAAGAATTGTCAGTCTTATCTGTTAGATGCAGTCTCGTTTAATCAGCTCTATAGTCCTTTAGTCTCTCCCCCTCCACACACAGTAAATCAATTATCTACGCTTCTAATCATCCACCCTGTCATGCCACTAACCCTTCGGGTGGTGCTGACTATCATTTCCAGTGTGGTTTAAGATTAGGAAAGGAGACGAGTGAATTTGAAATGAATTAACACAAAGTAAGCATTTGTTTGATTATTCATTTACTTGCTCAAGCACGGGCTGTGGCCAACTTGAGACAGAAGGTGAGAGGTGAAAGCAGCCAATGGGGATTAGTAGCTTTATTCGTCCTCCTTTGCAGCAAAAATGCTGCAAAGTTTCAAAGCCTAAACAGACCCCCCCTTACAGCGGAGACATTCATCCTCTCATGCCTTTGTCTTTGCCCTCCCCCATAACTGATGAGGACCAGCATGCAACCATTTCACAAATTTAGCATAGATTTATCCTGACATCAGCTTAGAAGAAAACTTTTGTTGTTTTTTTTAATGTGAGTACTCTGCAGCACTGAAACAGGGACCGTCATTCCCTAGTTTTTAGACGTATACATTTTGAAATGAGCGACGATGCACAGGGGGGAAAACGAGGAACAGATAACCCTCATGAACAGCTGAACAACTTTTCCTCCAAAAACACACCTCCAATTCAGCAAGCCAATCATCACACACCACTGCCAGACACGCCTACACTCCCCCTTCACATGGATCCTGATCAACACCCTCCTTAGGGCAGAGTCTATACACAAAGCGGAGCCAAGCTGGAGTATCACACGTGCTTTATGCATTAACCTCCTTCATAGTACAGCGAGTACACAGGTGGGGGTGGGCAACATGCTCCAGGACATTCAGGCAAACAGAAGAGTGATGACTCCAGCCATTAACAATCTCTCAAGCAGAAATACAAACAGAATGCACAGGAACATGGGCCTCCCCTGTCACCAACTCACATGCTCCTACCATGGTATCAGTCACTCCATGCATCTGTAATGGCTAAATACAATGCAAAACACACAGTGCCCCGGAGTGCTGCTCACATTGGCTCCAGAGTCCCTGTGTGATGTGGATTCACCACAAAACCTGGGGGGAGGGGGGGAATTGGTGAGGAGAAGGAATGCAGAAAGATGACCCTTTTTTCAATTGTTCCTGTGAGGTGTTCATCTATAAAAAGACACCTACAAGTTTTCGCTCAAGGGCATTTGATGATTTGAAGTGAGGCTTGCCTCTGAGATCAAGTCTGACAAGTTTCTGGCAGCATAACAGCTGACAGACAACACAATTAGAAGTTTAACAGGAACTCCTGAAAAAAGCTTCAAAAGGTGTGACTCTTTTACTATAACTTAATACCAGATGAATGGCGGAACAGTGCCACAGGTATCTGATTGTAAAAGTGATTAATTTATTAAAAGTTTAATTTTAAATAGGCAGGACAGGCAGTTTTCCACAATACATTTGAAAATAAAATTTAAAAAAAACAGGCTAAATTAATTGGCTTAACATAAGCAGGCAAACATACATTTGAATAGCAGTTTTTTATTCACTGCTAAAGCATTTGTGCATTCTTACGTTAACAACTCTGAACATTATCTTGACACGATGAAACGTAACGTCACGAAGCTAAAACACCACATTAATCCCATGAAACACACATAAAGCCACAATTACTCACCTTCGTATGACGCCCAGCAACAAGCACGACATCTTCGGTGTAAATGAAGCTAGCTTATTAAAAATAAAAGTGCAAAAAGGCTCATTTAAGTCAACAGGAGAGGGGGGAGAGAGGAGCCGTGTCTGGAGCTGCTCGCAGCTCGTATCAGTGCTCTGAGGGGACCTTGCACTTTGCTCCGCGTGTACATTCACACAGAAACACCTTCACGGTAAGCTGGACGCTGTCCTGTTGTTGCTCCATACACCGACCACAGCGCACAGGCGACCTCCTGTCGACTCCACAAACTGCTCGCTCCTGTAAAGTGAACTTTTCACTCAGCAGGGCGCCTGCTCAGAGGGGGAGGGGGTGTTTTAACATTTAAATATCATGTAGCCTAGTGGGCGTCCTCGCATGTTGTGTCCGTACTGTTGGGTTTTCTCTCCTCCAAACCTCGCGGGCAAACCGGTCAGCCGGCTCAGTGGCCCCTCCTGGCTGATGCAAGTCTCCACAGTTCCTGCACCACCACCACGCAAACACGGGAGAAACAAACCAGCGTGGAGCCGCAACCCGGAAACACAAGCAGCTGTACGGAAACAAATGACACCAGGGGTTGGGGACACTTCTAAAGTAGATGGGTGTTCACCACAGACTGTTTAAAAAGGTGTTCACATAAAACCCCGCCCCCTTAAAAGCCTAATTGGGAGAAAGAGGTGTCCAGAGGTGAGAGTCAAAAAGTGCTTTGTTTTGGGAAGATATTTCCTATATTATTTGCAAAAACCTGCAGGGGTCATGGGAGGAGAGTGTGTAATTTAAAGGGCCCCTCCAGTGGTTTGCACTTCCATAGGGTTGGTAGAATCACTGGAGACAGATTTTTTTAAAAAAGGAATGGTCCAAGATGAAGCAACACCAGAGCTGAAACACAGGCTGTTAAATGTAGTTCTGATAACATCAAAAGTTTGAGAGCTCCCTTCACAGGCTGAGGAGTGCTCCTCAGGAAGAATAGGCTACTCTAAACTTCATTTGTAAAATGGGTGGAGGGCCCTTTTAGTTGTTGTTATGATTGAGTTTATGATTGTTTCCAATAAAGTTACAAGTGTAGTGAATGGGACAATAAAATGTCAGCATGTGTAGGCCTCTATGTTAATTTATTTTATTAACCTGTACTTTTCCTTGCAACACTAACGTTTAGCTTATAATCAGTTCAATCAATTCATCATCAACCTGTTTTCTTTTTGTTTCTGTCCTGTTTGTATGCTGTTTTGCTTTCAACTTTTAATGGTTATCTCTAGTCGTTATTGTGGTTTTTATGCTGATCTTGTTTAGTCTTTTTTTTTTTTACCATGTAAAGTGCCTTTGAGTACCTTTTAAAGCACTATATAAATAAAATGTATTATTATTAATTTAACGTTTCCAGAGACTGGAATACTGTTTGTTATTTTTGAACTATGCAACGAGTGAATGTCAAAATAGGTTTTAACAGTCTGAAGTTGCGATCTGTTTTCAGTGTATATTTTAACTTTAAGGTGGTTCAAGACATTTTTTATGGTAGAAAATGACCCTTTATAAGTGCAGCTTTAGGGCTGAAGTAAGGATTATTTCCATTATTTATTAATCTGCTAATTATTTTCTTGGTGAACCGATTAATGATTCATAGATTAGTAAAGAAGTGACTTTCACAATATCTTGTTAGCTTGACTGTCTGAAAAACCTTTACAGAACAGTTTCCTATCACAGAAGACATAAAGAACCAGCAAATCCTCACATTGAAGCTGGAAGCAGTGAATATAGTTGCCAATTCATTTCCTGTCAGTACATTAATCGACTATTCGTTCCTACCGGATACATCAGCAAAAGGCCCTTTTAAAGAATCAACATGAAAACAAGACACAACATTGGCTCTTTTTAAAGCAAAGAGCTTGAAAGATCCTCCCTCCACCTTCAAGACAAATGTAAATCTAGGACTTTGTGATTTTTGACATCGTGTTACATAACTTTGGAGTCCTGGAGCTCAAATTTCATACAGTTCTCTCTTGCTGCCACCAGAGGCTGGGACATTGCCCACATAGGGTTTATAGTATTCTAGGAAAATAGTTGTTTACTGCTTTATGAGTAAAATAACTTTGACTTTCAAATGTGAACAGACAGGAGGCTTACACTTATTCTAACAATGCAGGGCAATCAAGTGTGTCTGTGTCTGGTTTTAAATAGTGAGTTTCCTGTTAATGTTTCTCTCTCTGGGAACTGGGGGAGGGGATCACACAAGCTGTGCGAGAGAGGGGAAGTAAAGGGGTGGGAACTGGACAGAAGAATACACTGTAGATAAAGAGAGATACAGCAGTCCAATATGTCTGGTTAAACTTCAGCCTCCTCTCCCCTGTTCTATCTCCTGCAGAGTCAGCAGTCCAGCAAAGAGACTCCCAAATCACATGGACAACACACACACACACACACATATTCACTATGAATGAATGCATACATGCTTTACGCCCACAACTGCAGTCTAAGGTTATGAAAGGGAACTTTCAGAAATGCAGCAACTGGCAAAAACTAAAAGAAGCCATTAAAAGCTGGGACATGTTTAATCATTTAACTGTGCGGCCTCAATGACTTGCTGTGCTGTTACTTGATTGAAGTGTAAACCGGTGTGAAATCTTCTTCTCTGAATAATAGCTGATCACACATCTGCAGCTATTTGAAGTGAAGTCACATCCTATTGAGACGTTTCATACTTGGACAATGAGATTAAATTGGAAATCCAAAGATGTCTTGAGGAAAATGACAGTGGTGAGGTAGATCCCTCCATAGTGTGGGACTCACTGAAGGTGGGACTCCACTGCCTCCTGTCTTAGTCTGCATCTGGGTTCACTAGTCCTTAACACTTAACAACAAAAAAAGGGAATAATCAAAAACCGTGCCTGTAAACTTACACTTTAACATTATCCAGTGGCTTGATTCTTCCAAGACTGATTTGCAAGAAAGGTGAACAATTCATGGTTTCCATTTAAAAGATGCTGGACATATGAGGTGCACTAAATAAAATGTGGTAAAAGTACCAGGCTATTAGAAACCCAGCATTTCAATAAAAATAGATTGATACAATAAGTGTGAGGTCATCAACATGAAGTCATTTTGCTCAGGGTCAACAGTTTCTACAAAGGCCTAAGAAGTCTCATGGCTTCTTTGTATGATCGTGTCCTTGAATTTACCCAATGTGGCACATACAACATGTTTCTTTTAAGCTATTTTCAAAGTGCACATTAGCTTTATTAATTATTAATTTGTAGTGGTTCTTAGTCAAACTGATGTGCAATGTAAGCTGCTCATTTCCAGCTGCACGGTAGCTTGTTGTAAACATTGAGGGCTTAATGAGGAAGACACTTACAATATTTATTTGAGATTATATGATGAATAAATCAATTATGATATATATATATATATATATATATATATATACAAAAAAACATGCAGTACTATGTGTACCATATAAAACACATACTGCATAACTCATATATACTTTGTCTGTTCAGTCACAATGCATTAAGTTAATATGGTCAGTGTGTAACTGTGGAAGGGGATGATGAAATCCTGTAACACATGAACACTGCAAAAGAGATAATTTACTGACATTGGCCATAAAAGTACTAAAGTACTCACCTCGCCACCTCCTTCTATCTCTGCTCGCCTCTACTTTTCCTTAGACAAGACCTTTGTCCGCAGTATTTCTCAACAGCCTCCCTGCCCTGAATAACACGCTGCACTGAGTTTTAATCTCTCACTCAATCAAATCAAAGAGTCAATAACTAATGGTACTCACACTGTAAACAAGTGCACCCTTTGCCCTTTGGATCCAACTCCTAATAATGATTTTTGCTTGATGAGTGATGTATTATTGTGCTTCATGATACCACACAGTACAGATGTTCACTCAGATAATAAAAATACTTTGCTCCAAAATGTTGTGTGTTGTTGTGATTGTATTTGTCTCCTGAAGTGTTCAGGATCAGACCTTAGGGGTTTACCTGTTAAAGTCTGAACATAACACAGAGCATGTTAGCATAATGATATCAGGCAACAGTGCAGATGACCAGGACTGTGTTTACAATGGGAGGCTCTGACGTCCTCAGGATCCTGTATTTGTTCTGGGCTTTAACCACACAGCTCCTGATGAAAGAGTCCATGTGGCAGCAGAGGCCTGTGATGCTGGCGACAGTAGCAGACACACTTTGGCCTCAGGTTTGTAGTATACTCGCTAAAACAGTGCTCCCCTGCTGCTGGGATCGTTTGATGGTAAAGACCAGTGGAGCTGTGTCTTCATATAAGTAGGCTGTTTGTGCAATGTGTCATTTTGCTTTAATTTTGTGCAAAAAATATTGTGCGTGTTAGACTTTTACAGTTTAATATGTTTTACAGGAGAATCTTTGTGTCACTAAGGCTAACTGATTCACATACCATTTAACATAAGCATATGAATTCGACAACAACTGACATATAAGCTCACATTCACAGGTTTTTACTCTGGTGCTATTATTTGACTGTAGTTTGCCACAAAGCACTTGAATTTACTCCACTCAGAACAGCACCGCCATCTAGTGGACACAGTGAGAATTTACAAAATAAGTTGCTTAAATGTGATGTTTTGATTGTCACTGTCATTGTTGTTTGCACGTTTTCCATTAAATGAGCAAGCCTATTACTGTGCACATTACCATAGAGTGACAACATTGACAAAACGTTATAACATGTTAATTAAAACCATTGCAATATATGTGATCACATGTGTTTATGTGATGTTATGTTATGTATGTGTGTTTTTCACATAAATGATTGCAGTTGATGCAGATTTTTGTATTATTTATTTTATACATTTACAGAAGACAACTATCCCATGAACTTAAGATTGTCAAATTTATATGAACATTGTTAAAAAATTAAACAGGCAGAAGAGCTGGTTTCAAAATTCTTCACTCAGAAGATTGAAGAGCTGATTTTTTTTTTTTTAATTACACCTATCCTGGAACAAGGCATTTGTTGCAGTGCCACATCAATATGATAAAAGAACAAAATAGTCATAATCAATTATTTTCACAATTGTTTTAGCTTTGAATTTTCAGTATACAGAATACAAGTTTAAGGCACGTTTTCAGCATAACATAGATAATGATAGTCAACAATTACATGCCATCTCCATGAGTAAGCTTGTGCTTTGAAGCTATATATTTCACATCAGTGGCTCGTGTTTGGGGCATAGCTTAGGGGAAATGAAATAACACGCTTCTTAAAAACTACAAGTCCCACAATGCAACATGACCATTCAATTGTAAATTGGGAAAGTACGGAAATGTCTGCGCTTACTTTCATTTTCGCTTTTTATGCTGAGTAACTGTGAGTATTTTTCCGTGTCGTGCGCGGCATTGAATTACACAGATAAAGAGCTAATTTCTGTCCTTTTCTCGCCGCTTTCTTGAAGTTTAAACGCTTGTGTAAACTTACTGCAATCACTTTTCACCCACAGAGACGACATGGCTTCTCTGGGTATTCGCGTCGAGTCGAAGAAACAGGTGAGCACGAGCGTCTGCTAGCATGAGTAAAAAGTGTTATAAACCAACATTTTAATCCCACTTTCCCCTCAAACACCGGGCTGGCGTCTCCGTCACGCTAACAGGTGGGCAGGTGTTCAGATAAGTGTTTGTTTTGATAACTAGACGGACAGCAGGGTCATGGGAGGTGAGTAGGTAGTTATTAAGTAACGTTAACGTTAATTAGCTTGTGTGAAGTGAAGCTGTTTTACTAAATGTCCTTCATCTAGCGGCACTGTCCAAATATATAAAGGAAAATGATTATACCTAAATCTCTCTTCATTGCAGGTGGATGACTTCTGCCAAAAGCTCACCAAGGAGGTAATTTATATATCCAATAGTGAGAAATCTTTCCCAACTGCCCCATGAACTGAAGTTTGTCTCATTTATATGAACAGTGTTGCATCACTTTAATTTTTTAACAGGCAGAAGAGCTGGTTTCAAAATTCTTCCCTCAGAAGATGGAAGAGCTGCAGATGCTGTTGAAGGTATGTGTCAGCTACACTGGGGTCACCTGGGGTTTCTTCAAACATACAAGGAGGCTTCCTGATCCGTTCCTTACCAATAAAACTCTGTGTGAGTCTTTGGCATGTGAAAGTGTGCGTCAGTCCCCGAAAAGTTCCCAGAAGTAACAGGACATTTGTGACTTGTGTTTTGTGTCAGACGTCTTTCAGCTGCGAGGACCTGGCATCCCTGAAAGCGCCATTGGACATCCCGATACCAGACCCAGCTAAAGAGGAGGCCAAACGCAAGAAGAAAGAGGAGGTAGGTCCCACACTTTTGAAGGGAGCATGCCCTCTAAATAAATGTAAGCATTGGAGGGTTAATACATTTCTTTGGGGGGTAGGAAGTGACTCCAGGTCGAATTCTGTTCATTTGTTTCCAAATTAAGAAAGCACCTGAGTGGGTAAAGAGGTTGAATGCAAAGTAAACAACAGCGCCGTATTATCCCAATAAGGAGTCTTTAAGCATTTTATTTTTCTTAATCCTACCCATTGAATTTTGTTTGGAGCTCTGCATCAAGCCTCTTAACGGGGATCCTCAGCCAAAAAGGTTTTATATTAAGCGTTATATAAAATATCAAGACACAACATTGAAAGTGAGTCCTTTGTTACCATGGCAACCAATTGCTGCCCGTTTTACAAATTGGCAGCGAGTGGGCCTTTTTTATTTTGGTCGATCTTTACAAAATCTAAATTGACGCCACAAGCTGCTGCATTCAGACGTTGAGTGGATGGAGCAGGGGCGCTGCTGGAACTGGGTTACATTTCTTACACAAAGGGGAAAAGGAAAAAAAATAAATTTGACATCTTCGTTTAGCCAGCCATGGGGGGAAAAAAGCACATGGATGAGCTGTCTGAGAGATTAATAGGCAGTGAAAACTCTTTGACCTGCTGCCTTCTGTTCCTGTGCTGCAGAAAGAGGCGAAAGAGGGAAAGAAAGACAAAGACAAGGACAGCGATAAAGAGGAGGAAGATTCAGGTAAACAAGAAGACAGATGACGATGACGACATGTATTAAAGCAACCTACTGACTAAATGTTGCAGGAAAATGATGTACTACTGAACACCGCAGTCACTTTTATGAAACAAAAGTTTATTTGGAGTAAAAAGATAAATATATTAAAAACATTGAACAAAAATGTGACACATTCTTGCTTTTCCAACTATAACTAATGAAAAAACAAAGGTTTACCCATTGATTCTCCAGAGCTGATTGGTAGTGACTGGGGAGCAAGTGAACCATTTTAATGTGCATGTTTTAAATTAAAAATGAAATCCTCTTCGAAAAGTGGCCCAGCTGAGTCAGAATTCTCTGATATCGTGACTGAGTGAAGAAATGTTTTGTACGCCAGGGCCTCCTTGTGGTCCCATCTGCACCAACGAGCGAGTAGAGAGCCTCCTGCAGCAGGTCAAGCCTCAGATCCAGACACTGAAGGAGAAGCTGAACACGGTCAGTCAGTCTCTTAGCTTCATTTTTACACTAAGAAAATCAGTCCAAATGTGGTGATTACCTTTACTTTCCAAGTGCACAACATATGTAAGGAATATGCCTTTGAGTGCTTCAGAGTAGCAAAGACAAGAGCTCACATGCCATTTTTGAACAGTTGTTACATAATTATGGCAAATGATCTCTTTGAGTGTGTTTCAACTTGTTTAAAATGGGGCTGTGCTTAGAAGGGGAATAACAGGAATAACTGTGAAGACTATGACAAACTGATAAAAATGAATAAATTCAAATTTTGGTGGCAGGTGGCGATGTGGGTGCAACTCCAAATCCCGAAAATTGAAGATGGCAACAACTTTGGAGTGGCTGTGCAGGTTGGTAACTGGTGATCGTTTGGCGTCGCGGCTGAATGATTCAGTCGCTCTGTGTCTTCAAATGATGTTTGCCTCGCGCGTTGTTAATCACTCACGTGAGATGTATCTAGGTAGGTTTAATATCTTCCTTCTTGTGAAACAGGAGAAAGTGTTTGAGCTGCTGACCAACACGCGCACCAAGATCGAGGCGTTCCAAACCCAGATTTCAAAGTAAGAGCCCACATCTGTGCAGCAAGTTTGTGGTGGATTTTTATTTTATTTCAATGCAGCCACACTAACAAAGATATGTCGTCTCTTTCATTATTGCTGGTAATAGTAGCTGCTCATGTCCCTGTCCCCCTTCAATCCACCCACACAGGTGTTCAGTTATTTTGGCGTGTTTGACATAGCTCTAAAGCTCTCTGTTGGGCACAGGAATTTGTGGAGATCATCAAACATCATTTACAGCTCAGTGTCATATGTGTTAGTTGTTCAGCACAAACAGGTGCAACAAAACATAAGTGTCAGTGAGCTGTTAATCAGTCATGCACTGCACACATCCTGGAAAGAGATTCATAATAACTGAGCATATCTTTATTAAGGACTTCAGGGGCTCTCAGAATGTTAAAGCTCCCTTCAGGAAAGTCATTGTAATGAGTTTATGCATCTCAGTGTGAATTGTAAGAACCCCTTAATTTTAAAGCAAAGCTATGCACCTTTTGAGAGAAGAAATGATACAATGTTCCACTTTCAAATTAAAATTCATACGCAATAAACACACAATTGCTCAGTACAGTGCACTCAAAGGGTTTGCTGTTACAACTTGTTCAGGTATGATCAGTAGCTTATGGTGGCTAATTTTATCACACAAAGTAAATATTGCTGTGTAACAGACATTATTGAGGTAGGTTATGGACTTCATTACGCTACAGGAGCTTAGCATTTTAGCTCGCTTTAATCAAAATTGGTCTGTGGGTTTGTTAGATATCACAATTATAACTTGATTATAATTATAATGGTTGTAAAGGACGTTAGGTAGTAAATGATCCTGCCGAACATTGTTATAAATGAATGACAATAACCTCCCTTTCTTCTCTTTGTTAGGTATTACACCGAGAGAGGTGACGCTGTGGCCAAAGCTTCCAAACAACCCCATGTGGTCAGTATCTCACGTTGTGTATCTTGATAGAATAAATGAAGATGTGGATGTTCGCTGTCTGCCACCTGCAGGCTGTGTGCTCTAATTGTGTGTAAAATAAAAGCGATTAAGAGCAATGTTCTGGGTACACACTGGATGTGTCATCTCCTGTATGTTTTTGCAAATAAACTGTGTTGTGTGCTTCCTTCTGCAGGGAGACTATAGACAGCTGGTTCATGAGTTGGACCAGTATCAGTACTGTGAGCTCCGCCTTGTGGTCCTGGACATCTGCAACACATATGTAAGACATCTACCGCCTGTTGTTTACTGTTAGACTACGTTGCAAAAATAGTGTGTTTCAGAAATGCGTTTGTCTGAAAATTGGATAAAAACTGTCAACACCCAACTGATAAAAAAACTGACCTCATTAAAGACTGCGTACATGTCTTCTGAATATGAAATGTATCAAACTTCATATCCCATCTGTTGTAATCATGCTCTGTATTTTGAATAAAACTACCCATCTATAATCTATAAAATATTCCAGCCGTGTCCCAGCAGCAGGGACGGTTGCTAAGTGGAATCCATTCCTTCGTAATAGGAGGGTAATTAAAGTAATTGCTGTGCTTGTGTTAAATTGATTGGTGCTGCATCTCCCATCCATTAATCACTGTTTGTCTCCTTCCGCTGGCTATTGTCCTCCTGTGTTTGATGCTGTTAATGAACAAGGCGGTACAGGTGATGATGAAAGGAGCTGTTCGACACGATCATGGCTCTCTCACTCACTCACTCACTCTCTCACACAAACACACACACACACACACACACACACACACACACACACACACACACACACACACACACACACACCCCTCTTATCTTTCTGCCGCTACATTTCCACTGATGTCTCCTCTCTGCGTTTCTCTCACCAGGCTGTGCTGTTTGACATCATTAACAAGAACTATGACAAGATTAAGAAGCCCAGAGGAGACAAAGCTCTCATCTACTGAAACTGGCTCCAGCACTCTTAACAAGATACAACTAGTGTAGTATGACACTCATCAAGTAACAACACACCTGCTCTGACAAAAATGTCTTCTTTTTCTTATTGTGCATTCATTTTGGTTCAGATTACAAAATAAAGCAATGTGATTCCAGTAATCCCGTCTGCACTTCTTTTTTCCCCACAAAGGAATTCAAAATCTAGTTTTAGACTAATAGTGCCCTACAATGAAAGTAGCCTTTATATTCATATGATGCTAGAGTTATGAAGTGTTTGGAAGGGTGTTTACAGGAAATATACAGAGATTCTCTTTACAACCATAACGAGATCTAATTTTTACTTTCCAAAACTTGAGCCTGAGACTTTATGGTCACAGTCACATGCCCAAAACACCATCTACTGAGCATTTCATGCTACTGAGGCTATTTTTCGATGTCTGTGTTGGTAAGAAGTCCTTCTCCTGGCAAACCAGGACAACCCCAGCTTGGTTTGAGTCTGTACCATCCCTGATAGAGGCCTCTCCATCCCAGGTAGCCCAGAGCTCCTCCCAGCTGCTGGGAGGGGAACTGGGGGAAGTGTGCCAGCAAACACAGCAGCAGGAACATCCAAACAGCAAGTAGGACTACACACAGGAGGAAGATGAACCTTAAAGGGGCACCAGTCGACCCCTGCGGAGGCTTCGCTTGAGCCAGGTGAGGACCAAAGACTGACATTTCCTCGACAAGCAGCAGGCAACACAAGCAGAGGATGAGGACGTCCTGGGAGACCTCATAACCTCTCCACATCATGTTGGCTTTGAGGCAGGAGGCCTTTGTCTGGTCTTCATGCAGGAGCAGCAGGGGCTGTAGTGAGGAGGCCGTGCCAGGGATATCCTGGGCGGGGGCCATAGGTTCGTAACAGGTTCCCGCTGCGTCCTCCAGCAGAGCCAGGAGACGCCGGCAGCCCCACCATAGCAGCCCAGCAACCCCCACCCGAGAGAGGTGGCGGAGGAGGAGAGAGGCGGAGTGACGGGCAGAGACGCAGAGGAGAAGGATGAAGGAACCAGTGAAGATGCTGGTCCAACCCCAAGTGGACTTGAGGAACTTCCTGTGAGACAGGGTTGAAGCAGAATCAGTCAATAAAGAATAAAATGACTGAGTATAACTGCTGCAACCTGACCTACTGGTTAGCCTAAGTTGAAAACACATTAAATACATACAATAACCATGTTCCTCAGTTCAGTGCACTCAAGGGGTTTTCTGTTACAGCCTAACTTCAGGTTTATGGTGGCTAATGTTAGCACACTTAAGGTAAACATTGCTGTGTAACAGACCTTACATATATACAGTTGGATAGTTACTAATATTCATACAATTAACATAAAATAATATTCAACTTTTGATGAATTTATAAATTGTTAAGAAAGCATTAATACTCTGATTAAGGGGTTACAATGCACACATTTAAAAACTTTGTTTGGGTTTCCAGGTTAATATGGCAGACGAGCATCAAGCTAATCAGATTAATTATTAATAATTACCACTATAATTGTAAACTTGAAGGATTTTTTGACACTTTTAACTGAACAGTGGCCACAAGTGACAATGTCAGGATAAGGGTGAATGCTGAATCATAGTGGAAGAGAAGTGAGTCAAAATTAGCTAATATTAGTTAGCATTAGCCATCATAAGCTACTATTCATACCAGACCAAGTAAGGTTGTGGCAGCAAAACCCCTGAGTGAACTGAATTGAGCACAGGTGCATTTAATTGCTCATAAATGCAGCTGTGCATTTGCAAGACAAATTGTGTTATATCTTATTTCAAAAGTTATATAAACTCACTTTCATAATGGTAAAGGTTGACACATTAAAATGATCTTACAATCTGCAAAGTGTGAATACATTATTTCTTTAAGCTTTTCATTTAATAAATTCATGACTGATAGTTTATAAACTATTCGGAAGTAGGCACTGACTTATTTATATAGTAATGTCATGCAGGTCTACCCTTTCATTTTTTTTTTTACTCAGGAGACACATCATTGACTATACCTTCTTATAAAATCTTGCTCATCTGTATATATTCTACATTATTTCACCTTTTAAATATAACTTTAGTGTACCAGGTCAGTTTAAAGACATTTGGGCTCACATTGACACCCATTCAGGACAGGTTTTAAAGCAGCATACAGGTCCAACTGAAGTGAGACATTTCCATTTAAAAGCAAACACAACCGTAAACGTTGATGTTGAGCCCTCACCTGTACAGGTAGTGGTTACTGTTTGCGAAGATGCTGTACTTTGACACCCAGAAACTCAACACGGGACCAAACAGAACCAAACCAGACAGCACCAGGTGGAAATGTCCTCTGACCAGGTTGCTTCCTAAAATTCTGGCCAGCAAGTTTGTTACAAACACCAGAGCAGCATTCAGGAGCCTGAGGATGAATTTTCCCGGCAGTATCAGCTCTGCAGCCATCTTGTGTAACTTCTCCAAGTTGATATCTGGTGAGGCAGTGTTTAGATCCACAGTCTTTTGATCCATGTTCATCTACTCGGTTTGTCTTCTTAATTCTACTTTTTGTAGTTTTAGATAAAATTTTGACAATGTTTTCCTCTTTGTGTCCAATTAGAGCTCTGTGGCGGAGTCCGCCTCACTTTCTTTTGTCTTTGAAAGGCACACCAGTTCTACACTGGCAGCCTCTCTACTTTATCACTGTCAGGCGTGCAGGAGAGCACATGGTTTATAAAAATAAAACCCCTCTGTCCCCTTCACCCTCAAATGCCCTCCCCCTCCACAACACAGACTCAGAGTGTGGATATGGTAATGGCTGCTGCTGTAACCGACCCTGTGAATCTGATCCTGTTTGATGGCAGCTGATATAAAAACTGATTCTGTGGTTTAAAAATAAACCCCAAATTGTGCATGATGGCTTAAAACAGCTACTTTGCAATCAGACTTACTGGTGTGATGCAACATTGCTCAATTGCATTTACGTTTAAAAAGTTATGTATTCCCACAGAAAGAATCATTCTGACTTTTGGCTCCTTCTTTCGTTCTCCTTTAGTCTCTCCATTCTTAGAATCAGCTGTTGGAGCCAAAACTAATTTAAGTTATAAACTGTTGTCAGCCTGCATTTGGCGCCATGAACAGCTGCATTTCTCTCAGCACTTTCAGTCTTTTTTATTTCCAGGCCCGATGCACTCTCCTAAACCCCTTCAACATCCTGAGCCAAATTGAGTAAATCCAGTCTTTCCATGGGAGTTATGGTCAATAAAACAGAGCCAGGACATCCAGCCCCACTGCTAATATAAAGTCCAGATCCATACTAACAAGAAAGAAATACTGCTGGAGTCCATGTGTGAAAGGTTGGTATATTTGTTCTGACAGTGTAAGGATATTCTGTGTAAAAGGGGAGAAGATATAACTTCTAATTTAGTTTAACTTAACTTCTATTACTTTCTTTCATTTTGTTTCTCAGTAATTCAAATGCAAAATCCCAAAGTGTCTAGTAAAAGGAAAAGCATTTTTGATGATATAACTTTGTGGATTCAGCTACAGTTTTCCTGAATTATGGTGTCCTCTTCCTAATAAATGACCTGTGGTGGTGGGCGTTTATAAGAATCTAATTTTATTAAGTAGGAACATAAAGTGTAAATGAAACCAGACATGCCAAAGAATCGTTGTCTAATATTAGACCGCTTTCTGCATCGCTGCCATTACAATGACCTTCAAGCAACTTTGCTATGGTTCCTGCAGCAGCTAATTGTCAGTTCTCTGTTATGTGCTGCTGGCAAATTCCCAGTTGCATTTAGCCAAATTAAATGGTCATATGGCATTTTCAGGACAAAGAAAGTAAATGAGAAAAGGAAAGATATTTCCCCACGAGTTTCTTGTGGTGTTTGTTCAGTGTTAAGACATTTCAGGTATCTCCATTTTTAACAGGATATCTAAGTGTTGCCTTTTCTCTACTTTTGCATGTTTGAAGCTTGATCAAAAACAAAGAAATTTCTCCTCAATAACTGGACTTGACTTGCCAACTTGTTACACTGAATTTCCAGAAGAATCAAGTCAACCAGGCAGAGTGAGCGGATTCAAAGGTCTGCACCCAGGCAAGGACTTCATCAACGGTGGCAAATGCGTAGTAAAAAGCTGTAGCTCATGGCGATACATTAAAAGATTTTATTGTTACTGTAAAACAATGGTCTGAGAGTGAAATAAGGGCTTTGATATAAACACCTGAAAATTGCATATACAGATCAGTGTGTAAGTATTGATCCACGCACACATCCCCAGTCCCTTCACCAAGTCTTTGACCTCAACATGTTTTACACACATTCAAATCTGTTAAACAGATCACAGGTTTATATTGGCCAACAAAATTACAATTCCTCATTTTTTTAATTTTTTTTTTTAAATCAACTCAGGGCTTGTGTTTACAGAGTTGTGTGCTGATCCAGGATCAATAATAAATCCTCTGACTATTGCTGTGTTTTGCCTTTAGGCTTGAGGTGGTCTAAAGAGGATTTAGCATTAAATCATTGTTGAGTTCAAAAGTACGTTTGGGCATCCCGGTTAACTTGGTATGCTGGAAATTCCCAACAAAGCAAGTTAACCACCAGGCACCTGCCCCTGAACAGCTGGCCAAGTGGTGGACCAATGGTAAACTGGGTAACTGGCAAATAATGTACTGTGTTATTGTAATATATTGGGTCTTTAAATGTGGACTTTAATGGTGATAGCCTCTCAAATAGGACACAGCTTATGTTATTCATAACAGCGAGTGCAAATCAGCACAGTGACAACTATCTAAATCCACTCCCTGAACGCACACACCATTAAAATGCTATACATTTATACAGAATTATCCTCAGTTTCTCCCTGCATTATGAAAACAGTGATTTTTATATCACTAACTTATCGTTAAATTTCAATAGCTCATTAAGTAAGTGCAGTGCTTTGCATTTTGAGCTCTAGCACATTTGTGTTAAGTGTTTCAGGCCAAATTCAACAGCTCGGGCCTGTTGACTTTGTGCAAGACAGTGAGGCAAAAATGAGAAAAACAGAGGTGGGCCATCCCGCTATGCCCTAACAATGTAAGGCTATAATGCCTTCCAAATGAACACTTCACAACCACGCTATAATTGTAATCATTATTATCCAGCATTGAATTTAAACAGGTATTTAAGTCTCTCAAAGTCATTCCTGGCATTTTGCTTTCCTCTGTCATGGCCAGCCTCGCCCCTTCTGTGGTGATGTCACTTCCTCTGACATCTTTTCCTTTGTCTCTTTTCGTCGCTCGCCGTCCCCAGGGTCTTTCTCCTGCTGTCAGTCTCTCTCCCTCTCCTCCTCTAGAGGATGGGTCTGTCTGTGCTCCCACATTTGCACCGCTCCGTCCCACTGTGGAGAAACAGAGGAGGATGAGGGAGATATCAGAGCTGCAGCTGGCTTCCCACAGTAGTTCCCATTTTAAAATTTTTTGGTGACTTTTCTTAACATAGACTGCCCCAATTACTTTAAATAGTTATTTCTTCTGGATTTATTATAGCTCAAATTTGTGATTAATTTTAGTTTTATGTTTAGAAATATGTTGATAAGTTATTAAAACTTTCACCAAGGTTAAACTTCCTGTCTTTGCACCACTATTTAGTCACTTTGCTCTGGGAAGAACTTTCTGGCTATAAATGCTTTGTTTTTTCATCCACTGAAATCATCAACAAAATGAATCAAGTAATGGATGAACTAGCGCTGGGCGATATGGCCAAACATGTTATCATGATAAAAACGTTCATATCATTCGATAACGGTAATTATCACGATATATGTCAAATCGTTATTTCTAAGACACCAGATGGTTAATTATGGTTTAAACTATTACTTTATGGTCAGAACTTGACAAACATATGCCAAACCTTTCACAAATCTGAGGTAGAACATTCAAAATAAGTATGATAAATATTGAGAAAATATTGTTTCAGTCGCTTTTCCTCGACAAAATAAATATCTTAGAAATAGAAAAATGAAGTGCTAATATATTCACGATTAAAATGAACTGAATGTAACACTTACTGAACATTTATTGAACATTTGTTAGATTGTTGAGGAACATTATATCGCGATAATTATTGTTATTGTTTTATTGCTATGATGAACTTTTAAAATTTGCATCGGCTGACTCAAATAAACAGAAGACCTCTATTTAACCTATAACAAAAAAAATAGTTTTAAAGGTAAGCAAAGAGCTGGCCACTCATTTTCTCCACATTTATGTTCATAAGAGGGTTGTATGGAAGAGTATTGTAGTGATTTTGAATTAGCCATGTAGCTACATTAATAGTTTGAATTTACTAAACTTGTCGAGAAAACAATGTCAGATGAGTGTCTCGGTACACTGCCAACTTTGTTGCAGTTTCAACAACTTATTTCAACAACATTAGGAAAACTTACAGATTTCAGCTTTTAGTAAATAGTCTGGTTTTCTCTTCAGCTGTGAGAGAAACTGCTTAAAAAGTACTATTAAATGCAATATACATTAGAAATAAGATATCGCATGCACTCATATTTCTGTAAATGGCCCATTTGATTGTCTAAACACACATTAAAAGCCATTCACTTAATTCCATGGTGATCCATTAATGCAGGAATCACTGTCTGGTTTAATTCTCCTCAATAAAAACCTTTACACAGTTTTTGGAAAGTGCTTTACGTTCAAACTTTTTTACACTTCTAGTTGAAGAGTTTCCGTTAACAGCACTCACAGAGCTGCTGACGATGTTGTCCTCATACGGGTGCCAACTGACGTCCCTCACGCACGCGTCATGGCCTGACAGTTTGGAGACCACGGCGCCCGTCAGGACGTCGTAAACTGGACAGAAACACAATTCAACATGTTGAGCTACTTGTAGGCATGAAGTGTTTATCGATGCCCCTTTAATCACTCTTAGACACACATCAGAACTGCACTGACTTTCCATGCAAAAATGACACACACAGAGTTGGAAGGGTTATTTGGTGGAAAATAATACGACTACACATCGCAGACATACAGGCAGCACGTAGTGAGACTCACTGATGATTTTGCCAGTGGAGCAGCCGGAGTAGATGAACCTCTGTCCGGTGCTGAACTCCGGAGAGAAACGACAGCGGATGAGCGTGTGCAGAACGCCGTGACCACGGTAGGTCATGACCGAGGTGTCGCCCGTCAGCTTGTGTCTCTTCAGGGCTGGTACAGACGACAGGTAAACACGATATTTTCAGAAATCACCTTTTAGATCTTTTATTAAAATGTTTTGCTCCCTTAAAAGTCAGAATTCAGATTTTCCTCCCCGCTCCATCTTATTGTCTGAGCTCCTATCCTTCCCCTCCCCTCTAACCCTTCTCTCATCTTTGACTAATCAGGCTTTCACTCATGTCTCTTTACCTGGTTTTAATACTGCCACATTCCCTTACCCTCACCCATGTTTCACCTTTCTGTCAATGGTCCTCTCTCCTTTCTTTTCCTATGTCATTTTCTTCTCTTCTTTTTCTTCCCTTTCTGCCTCCCTGTGACCTCCCCTCTTCTTGTCCTCTCCTCCCTCCTGACTTGTTCACTAGCACTCCTCCTCCTCCTCACCTCTCTGGGGAACCTGCTGCCAGCGGTAATCCCAGTTTTGTTGGGTGACAGCCAGGCGTGAAGCTGCCAGCCCCTCTTTGGGCGAGAACTTTCTGACGTCCCAGAGCTTGATGGACTGGTCCTTTGAGTTGCTGATCAGGTAGCGCGCGTCACCCTTAAACAGTCACGAGGCGGGCGAAGAGGACCGCAATTTTAAAAGAAAGCAAAAGATACCTCAGATTTAGAGCATTATACTGAGCTAATAATGGCTTTTAATTAATTAATATTCAACCAATCATCAGTCAAACCCAGCTACCCACAAGGATTAGCGAAGCTTGTCATTGACAGATTGATAAAATACCAGTAGCAGCCCTCTCTTCGCCCCCCCCTACCTTGCTGTGGATGAAGGTGATGCCGTCTCGGTGGCCGGCCAGCTGTCCGACAGGCTGCGGTCTGTCCTCCCGCAGCGTCCGTCTGTCCCACACCTTGCACAGCGCGTCGTCGCTGCCAGAGAAGAGCAGCTGCGACGAGCTGTCGGCGAATGCCACCGCATTCACATCGTCCTCATGGGCATCAATCTGACAAGCAGAGATGCAAAAGGAGGAGAGTCAGTGTTTCTGTGTGGAGGGGGGCGAGTGTGTGTTAGATTGTTTGATTTCCTTTGTGTGAGACTATAATATACATGCTTGTGTGAAAGTGTCCTGGTCTGTGGGCTAAAATACCACTTTGGTCCAAATTGAAACTATTAGATGAATTACTTTAAAATGTGGCACAGAAATTATAGCCTTGAGACTTTGGTGGTCCCGACTGTTCCTCTAGCAACACCAGCAAGTTGACATTTGTAGTTCAGGATAAAATGTGTAAACCACTACAGGATGGTTTGCCATGAAATGTGGTACAGACTAACCACGTCTGTAGGTCAACTAACATGGGTTTATAAATGATCAATATTGCCAATGTTTAGAGCAGCACGCCCGGTGGCTGTGTGTTATCTCAGCCAGTAACATGTTGTTTTTGACAGTTTGTCAGAAATTACGTCATTCAGTTGCTTTTTTCTCAACAGTTTAACAATATATAATGGTTTTAGATTACATTAGCTGTTATTTAAGAGAAACATATTAAGACGATGGTGACTGAGGAAATTTAGGGCTCCAAACTAACTTTTTCACCACCTTCTCAAAACTGACAAGGGGGAGCGTTAACATTGTTCCACACCAGCCACACTGATGCCTGCAGATGGCTCAGACGTTTTTTATACATCGGCCTTGTGACTGCAGATATCGGGTGATTATCTCAAAATGCCAGATATCGGCCCGATTAATCGGTCTCTCAGATGTACAGACGTTCATGTGCCCCTCAGGATGAATCTGAATCACTTTGGTGTTCCATTGACTTTTGTTTTTTTTTATGTATGTATGTGTTTGTCCAATACTTACATTTATGACCAAATATCTGCAAAACTAAAGACTAATGCCTCAGCTACACTTTGTGTTTAGGTCTAATTAGAGAACACATTAAAACTAAAATGGTGAACAGGCAAGTGTTTATGCTTGATAAAAATCAGCATATTTATGTTTACGTAGTGAGCACATTAGCATTTAACTCAAGGCACCAGTGTGTGTGTCCCAGTTAAAAGGACAGTTAACGTGAATTACAGATGCACCTAGCTAAGCAAGCTAGCTAGGGCCACACGGAGCCATTGGCTCCACAGTCTCTTCCAAATACGGTCACGTCCGGTGCCGCTGGTTGCAAAAAATCAACATGGCGGCAGCCTAACAGCCAAACTCGAGGCTTCAAAACGGCAGTCCACAAACCAACATGTGACGCCACGATAATGTATTCTTTTTAGAGTTGCTAGCATGTCTGTAGACTTTTGTTTGATTAATGTCAACTAATCCTTTGAAAAGACTAAAACACACAAAGACCAATCGAGTTGTCGCTGATTGGTCGATCAAAATAAGCTACAGTGGCATGATGTAATAAAAGAACATGTCAGCCAGTCTACCTACGTGGCTTGTGGCTTTTGTGTGTTTTTAGTAGTTTGTGGACAACAGGGGAAGCTCAGGGGAAGATACATCAGGCTTTGGCCTCAGGCAAAACACATTAGTAGGATCAGTTTATTGTTAGTTAGGGTCTTTCATCGGATTTGATAACAACAAGAAAAATATAGACCACCACCAGACTTAAGTGAAAATATAGCACAAATGGGCCAAGCTACAACTTCAGCGATAAAGCACAGACACACTGACGCAGAGGTAATGGGACAGAATGAGAAAGAGCATGAGACAGAGGCGAAACAGATGGTAGAGGCCAGCTACTGACAGAGGGAGGGGGGGGGGGGATTTAACCCCCCCGTCGTCACACTGCAGGGTGGAGCTGGACTCTCTGCTGCTACAATACAGAGGGCAGGGCAGCACGCCACTTTCTGCTAATGTCTGACTCACCTTGATCGCGGGATGAGGCACTAACAGACATGGGTGGACGTGACTCAGAAACAGGTGCAAAAACCCCAAAACAGCCAATGCACTCAAGACACACTAACCTTCAACGTTCGTTTATTCTGCTCAAGATCAAAAACGTAAAGGCAGCCATCATTCGCTCTGAAAGGAGAGAGGAGAGAGAGGAGGTGGCTTTATATTAGTTATAGTTGTCTTCAATGAGAAAAAGTCTACTCAAATTATACGGCTGTGAAAAAAAGAGCTGCTTTCATTTACAGTTCTGAAAGAGACTTCAGTCTTTATTTCAACTCTGTCAGTCTCCACCTTGAAACATAAATGCAAATTGTACTCACCCTCCGAGGATCTCATTGCCATCTGTGGACGCAGCCAGTGAGAACACACAGAACCTCCTCTCATCTGGACTACAAAGAACACACACATACACAAGAGCAGATTGACACCACAGCAATAGCACCACTATTGAATCACAACTACACTGTCTACTGTACAGCTTGATGAAGGCATGCATCACCTCTTAAACAATGCTACTGTTACGAGTGCTGTGAGTTTAATGGTAGTGCTTTGTTGAAATAATGATCTCTCCGGTGAACAAGAAACACACACAAAGTGAGAGGATGGATGTTAGGGTGACAAGCTTTGACAGCATCATTCATCCAGGTGGTAATGAGGGGAGAGGAGGGCCGGTTGGTAGGGAATGATAGATTACCTGCTCCGTAATGTTATATGTTACTATGAGGGAAACACTAACTTGAGGTCCAGGGCGGTGTGGTTTTCACTGTCTCCATCTATACTGCACAAATGAACTGTGGGGAAAACACAGAGAGAGAGAGAGAGAACAAATGATTTCCGCCACCTTTTTTTGCTACTGCAGCAACAGTAAAAATGACATATGGATAACATGGATGGTTCTTGGGGGATCATCAGCTGTCCAAGCCACGGCCGTTCTAAACAAAACCCTGCAGAAATTAGCATCACTGGCTAATCGTATCGTATTGTATATTACAGGTCACGTAGCCTTACTGTAGTCAGACCAGCTGGAGTAGAGCACGTGATTTGTGTCAGGGGTGAAGCACACGTCCAGCACACTCCAGCCCACATCCCGGGCCTTCACTGTTCGCCGCAGGTGGAAGCGCCCCCTGGCGGTGTCGTACAAGCGGATGTTCTGGTCTGCAGCGAGCAGACAGGAAGAAAAAAATGGAATCAAATAATGGCTGGCTGCCTGGGTGAGGCCTGTTGTCCCTCGCCTGTATAGCTTGCTTAGAAGACAGAAACGTACATTTTAAAAGAAGTTTCATAATAAATCAGCTAAAACGTAACAGAAATAAATATGACGTGGTGCTACTAGATTTGATGTTCGTATCATTTGTTTTGTTTCGGCAAATTTGATGTCTGGTAGCTGGGGATTGCATCAATAGATGTTAAAACAAGGAATTCAAAAGTGGACAATACTTGTCTGTGACACACCACATTCTCTATATGTCACCACACAAATGGCACATCGAGTTGGTGGTCTAAACAGCCACAAATAAACAGTAAGATCTGATTCGGCTCCTCTGGGTTCTCATGTTGGAGCTCGGGTTATTTACCTTGGCAGGCAGAGAGGAACATGTTGCCATCCTCGCTGTACACTCCGCAGAAGGCTTTCTGCTGGTATGTGTCCTTGTGGGATACATAGTTTGGCAGAAAACTGCAAAGGAACAAGGGTCAATATCATTTGACAGACAACAGCGTGAGTCCTCTGGTAAACATCATTTCACAAACAAATCTACTGTACACAAATCTGTCGCATGAAACACAACAAAATTCCACGCTATGTTTTTTTTAAAATGTGCCACTAATTTGATTTGTATTCTTTCTCTGTGTCACATTAAAAAAAAAAAGTATTTGAAAATTTGTTAAAAAACATTGGAAATGCGTAGAATTTCAACAACACTTACTGTGTGCGGATACGAGTGCACTCTCCGTGGGAAAAACTGGAGCCTCTACATCTGCCGTGCTCCCTCTGAAAGGCAAAGAAAACATCACACTGGTTAACATCTATGGAGAATTAAACTAGCTGACGCAAACAAGTGAAAATCATCCTAACAAACTGGGTTGCAAATAATCTACGTTATATCAGAGCTCTTAATTAAAGAAAGAATGCAGATGAAACTGATGGAAACTAATCACCATCTTTCTACATTCTTAGTGCTAGAAATCTGCCAATTGCATTCTAGTCTGCTCTCTGATACCACTTGTATTTCAGTTTGCGTCTCTGTGGCCTGACCTCTGTCAGCATGTGGGTGAAACTCTTTCGGCCTTTCTGGGCAGAGGAGGCATTGGCCAGCAGGATCTGAGTTCGGATCTCACTCTGGTCCACCTCGTGTGTGTCGGGCTGGGCGTCCACTAGAAAGATAACGCAAAAAAAAAAAAAAAAAAAAAGTATTTGGTATTATTTACAATCTGACATCCAACTTTCAGAAGCACCATAATTAAATGACAAACTGATGTTTTCTGATATCAAATGATACAGAGGAGGAGACTGGGAGAGTAGAAAATGACAAAGAGTAAAAGAAACACAGGACGCACTAGCTAACTATGAGCTGTTAACTGGGTTTTAAGACCTTTAAGACTGATTTGTTGTACATGCTTAGTTAACAAACAAACAAAAGTATTAAAATATAGGCATGCCTTCCTGTTATATTACTCACTTAATTTCCCCTAACACAAATATTGATAACATTCAAGTCTCACATTATGGCCATCACCAACACAGTATTTTTTTCGCCTGGGTAACAGCCAAAATACGACCTCTTCTATCACTGCATGATGGTGAAATCGTAATCAATTCATTTGTATCTTCCAGCTGGATTATTGTAATGTCCTTTTCTCCGGTCTTCAGCAGCTACGATCTTGACAAAACCTAGAAAATCTGACCATATAGCACCCATTCTGGCTTCTCTTCACTGGTTACCTGTGCCAAGCTACTGGTGATTTCAAGGTTCTTCTTTTAACTTATAAGGCCTTGCATGGACTTCACCATCTTACCTATCTGAGCTAATTACACCATATACACCAGCACGCCCTCTTCGCTCTGTCGATGCTGGTCTCCTGGTCATTCGTTTGTTTAACCTACAGTGCTCCATGTCTCTGGAATGTCCTTCCATTACAATCAAAGAAGCACGTTAATCTTTACATCAAGTCAGAAAACATTCAAACTCCTCTTGATAGATTTGGTGCTGTTGAAAACTTCTGTGATGGAATCATTGGAGCACATGCTTCATTGTTATTTTATGAATTTATTATAAGTCTTCCAAAAATGTGACCAGATCTACTTGGTCAAAAATATACAGCAATGTTAATATTTGGTTAAATGCCCCTTTGTCTTTTTTACCTCAAATAGGCGCTTCTGGCAGCAATCCACAAGCTTCAGGCAAGCTTCTGGTTTAATCTTTGACCTCTCCTCTTGATAAATTTGGTGCTGTTAAATTTGACACACTTGTTTCTTCAGCAAACTCCACACGTTTTCGATGGGGTTTAAGTCAGGACATTGGGAAGGCCGTTCTAAAACATTAATTCTAGCCTGAGTTAGCCATTCCTTTACCACTTTTGATGTGTGTTTGCGGTCAGTGTCCTGTTGAAACACCCAGCTGCATTCAAGACCCAACCTTCTGGCTGATGGTAATGCTCCAAAGCTCCACTGGCAGCAAAACAGGCCCGGAGCATAATACTACTACCACCAGCCTGCTTGACGGTTGGTATGGTGTTCTTGGGGTTAAAGGCATCACCATCTTTCCTCAAAGCATATTTCTGGTCATTGTGGCCAAATATCTCAATTTGTGTTTCATCTGACCACAGAACTTTTACCCAGAAGGCTTTTTCTTTGTCTATGTGATCAGCAGAAAACTTTAGTCGAGCCTTATGGTGCCACTTCTAGAGCAAAGGCTTCCTTCTTGCACAGCAGCCTCTCAGCTAATGGCAATGTAAATCACACTTAACTATAGACAGTGACACCTGTGTTCCAGCAGCTTCTAATTCACTGTTGACCCCTGACCATCCTGAATGATTTACTCTCAGCAGCACTTGAAAGCTTGCGTTGTCTTTCTGATCGTGGCAGTGACACAACTGTGCCATGCACTTTATACTTATGAACAATTGTTTGCACAGTGAAACTTGGGACCTATAGCTGCTTTGATATGGCTCCAAGTGACTTTCCTAAATTCTTCAAGTCAATGATCCACTTCTTCAGCTCTCTGCTGAGCTCCATAGACTTCCCCATCGTAGCGTTTTGAGTCAAATAAGTGTATCAAACAAGCCCCTTATAAACGGACTCAGAGAAGTCACTAGCTGTAGTCACTCATAATAAGTTAAAGGGGTTGAAGAGGAAGTTAAACATTTTCAGAAGACCTATAATAGATTCATAAAAGAACCAAAATTCATGACTGTTTTTTCTGACAAAGAAGTATATGCTCCAATGATTCCTTCACAGAAAAATACGAGTTGTAGGAATCACTGGGAACTCAAACTGCCATGAAATACATGTTCTGAAATGTATGTAAACTTCTGACCACCACTGTACCTTTAATTGATGCTTTTAAATGTGGTTGTTTTATTTATTTATTTTCATTTTTTTCGCCTTTTTAACATTGATGATTTTAACCTGGTTTCCTTTTAAAATGTAGTATTTTATTTGCTTGCTGTATGTTTTGTCCTTTATATTCTTTTTAATTGTGAAAGTAAATTTGGACCATGCTGCATGATGATTCAGCACTTTAAATAAAATTGATTGATTGCTTGATTGATTTACTTTGGATCTTAGTGAATACAAGACAATACCATTACTCTAACACGATTTACATCTTTAATTGAAATCTCGCATATTACTGGAATGCATTCATCTTGTTTCTGCTGCTGGGTGTTGGGTGGATTCCAACAACACAGAATACAAACAGCCAGAAACACACAGTCCCAAAACACAGCAGGGAAATGTTTTCCTTCTAGCAGACTTGTGAAGATAAGCTTTCCGAAGTGTATGGCTATTGAAACTGTATATTTCAGCAGATGAAGGCTATATAATATCAAGCAAAATAAAATGTCTGGACAGGGAACAGTGTCAGGGGGTTACCTGGTGGATTGTAGCGGTCACCAAGCCGACCCTCCCAAGCTCCGTCGCTGTCGTCATCAGAGTCAGAGTAGGACTGGACCAGCTGAAGCCCTGTGGCTCCGCTGCCATGGACCAGTCTGACCTGGCCCCTGCACACACAAACACCACAATCACTTCATCAGCTAATCAATCCAAATGGTGATTACATGATCAAATGAATCCAACCCTCTGCAGCTAAGAGTGCACTAAACAAAATAATCTCAAGGAGTAACAGGGAACAAATCTTCATCTATTAATACTTGAAATATCAATTCAGGAAAGTCCAGCTGCAGCCCTAAAGCCCAAAGATGAGACACCAGCCTGCTGCACACTGGGTGCTGTGCTGTGGGTAAAGCTACAGTGCTGTGATGTGTTTCCACTGAGCAGCAGCTCCACTGTAACAGATGGGGAATCAGTGGCCCGCTCCAGCATGGTTTAATGCTAACTGAAGTGAGAAATGAGAGCGATACATATTCATTTCAACTCTTCCAGATCCTTGTACTTCCTAGTTCTGACTCCGGTGCGGTGTTATTTACTATAGGCTCCTGCCATTCTCGGGGATCGGTTCCAAATGCTTTTTAGAAGTGCTTGGTAAGAGAGGAATATTCAGAAATTCCCCAGCCACTTTAACGCCATTAAATTAAAACTGGAATGGGAAATTCCATCCTTAAACTGGAATGCAATGTGACTTTTAATTATTTGCTCCCTTGGCAGAGAGGTGAAAACACTGTTCCCTCTACTGTGTGCCACTTGGACAAGATGTCAGTCACCTTCACAGCGTTGTTTCTTCTTTCCTATGTATATGGTCTCATATTTGAAATTTCTACCCTAAAACTCTCAATTAGATATAATACATTTATAATGATGTATACATGTCAAGAGATTTAAAGTTATCAATTGAGTTTATGTACTTGTTTTGTGTACTGACCCAACACTTAGGGCTGGGCAATAAAACAATAATGGTAATTATTGCTATATAATTTTTCTCAATAACAGTATAACAAATGCAATAAATGTTTGACTTAATTCATTTGAATCACAAACAAATTAGCACTTATTTTTTCGATGAAAGAAATTAATTTTGTTGAGTAAAAGGGCCTGAGAAAAGGTTTTGCTTAATTTTCCTCACACATATTTGCTAAAAAAATATTTTATCATAATTATTTTGAATGTTCTACCTCAGATTTGCTAAGTGATCCACTGTTTTTTTAGCATCAAGTGTTTGTCCCGTTCTGACAATAAAGAATAGTTTAAAATCATTAACCATCTGGTTTCTTCAACTTTCACTCAGGAGCAAAAAACAGCCTTTACACTTGAAAGAACTAAACATTTGACATTTATCGTGATAATTATCAATATCGAATGATTATTTTTTATCGTGATAACATTTTTTGCCATATCGCACAGCCCTACCCTCACACAAGCTACTCATAGAAAAAGAAATACTAGAACATTTATGTAAGGTAACACACAACAGGGCTACTATATTGCACTGCATCACACAGGTTTTCCTGGTCTGCATTTCCCATTACCCACTTTTGCCAACATGACTAGTTGACACAAAATATTGCCTGAGACAGTTGGATTATTTCTCCTAACACTGGTAGCAATGTTGTAACTGAATCATTGTGACATTTTCCACTTGGATAAATAAAAAACCAACAAACTGCACCCAGAAGTGCAAAGTGCTTTTTGTTGCGTTAACATCAGGGTCAGTATTTTAAACTCCCACTTCACCTCCTTAGTAGGTAAGCCAGCACTTCAGCTAAGTCAACGTCCTCCTCTGATGCTGGCTGTCTGTCTCCTTGCTGCCTGTCAGCCGTCCTGCGGCCTCGGCTGCTGCTGCTGCTGCTCTGGTTTGATTCTGCTACTTCAGACTCCTCAGCTGGGTTGCCACTGGAAGAGCCCCTTCCACCAGACATCCCAGAACTGGACTGAGAGCCCATAGACTGAAGAGGGCCTGGCAGGGACAATACACCGACATTAAATGACGGTTTTAGATTTACCTCGAGGAAAACAGGTGACATAAAATACCATGTGTGTGCGTGTGTGAGAGTGGGATAATGGATAGAGAGGAAATGGGAAAACACAAGTTAGGTAACAATAGCTGCAAAACACAGACCTGCATTAGCTAAACTGTCATCAATTCAAGTTACATGCCTAAGCCATTGTACTTCCACTTCTTCAAATTAACAAACTACGTGTCCTGCAGAAAAATCGACCAGCATATTGCTTGTGCGTTAGCTCGTCCTGATAAGGATGCAGAGAAAGATTCTGTTGAGCTAACTAGCTAGCAGTGCTAACAACTTAACGTTACCGTTTGACTGTCAAACGGTCTTCTTGACAGCTCGTCAGTCCAGCTCTTTGTCGTTTCGGTGCGAACTCAACACTTCCGCAGGGTGTCACGTATAACGCTTATAACAGACACACACACACACACACACACACACAAAAGCTGGAGGTTTGACAGCACAGTAGCTTCAGACTGCTAGCAGGGCCAGTTCGTGAATCGCCATGTTGTTTACAAAAGTGTGAAAAAACCCTACGCGTGCCCCTGCCCTTTCACCGTCACGTGACTCGCACCGCTGTCGCTCCTGCAAACTGTACTACTGACCAGAATTTAACTGAAAAATATATTGTATTTGTAGCAACTATACATGTATTATATGTGTGTGTGTACATGGTCCCTGACAAAAAAAACAATCTAAAAAAAAACACAATAAAAACTAATTCAAGGCAGATCAAAATATGGACAGCTAGGATGCCAAGCCAAATTTTCTTAACCAGTTTTAAAGTTTAAGGCGGGTGTGTGGGGGGGGAGCAAAGCAAAGTCCTCCTGTCACAACTAAGAGGCCATCATGATTCATTCATGGATTGTGTGTGTGGGGGGTTGCGCTTGGTAGGACCGGGGGCCATAATGTCATAGACCTAATTTATTTAGCTCCTACGAAACGATCTCATCAGCCCCAGTTCCTCTGACATGCCAGGGCCCCCATTCACTGTGTGCATTTTGTTTGTAACGACTTAAATAATTGCACATTTTGCTCTCCAAATTTTGGAACATGCTATGCCACAGCATAACAACTGAAACGTGAATGGCTTCATCATGCATTACTATTACCTCATCCTGGCTCCGACTTGCAGAGGGGCCCTGAGTCAAATGTGATAGTGTCTGCATATGGTGCGCATTATTTATTAGATATGAGGGGTTTTAAATACAAAAAACAATGAATATACAGTGAGCATGTGTAAGGCAGTTTGTTGTGTTTCTCTGTATTATAATGTTGTCATGTGTATTCTGCAGTGGGTATTTTTAGATGAGGGTTTTATAAGGAACCCACAGAGAGCAGGAACAGGAGGTCTGTGCCCAAAAGCCCCTGGCACCCATAGTGGGTTAATCCAGCCCAGCTGACATTGAGAAAAAGCTACCATTATTGTATTAATGCCGTTTGGTTTTCTTCTAAAACTGTTCTGTTCTCAATGGTAGTTTTGAATAATGTTAATGGACGGTGGCTCCAACAATTCTCAATGGGTCTTCTCCCTTTGTCACTGAGGATTTCTATACACCCTTGGTTAAATAAAGGTTGAATAACAACAATCATAGCTCACTACATCTTTTAAAACCCTCTCCATATATCCTTACATTTTCTTGATTAGTGTTATAACACAGATGTAGACTGATAAACCTGCCATAACAGATAGTTATATAATAGAAATCAGATGGGAATGTCCGCATGCAGATATTTGTGACATCAATCACCACGAGACGAAAGCTCGGTGGCTTTACGTGAAACCAATCATGTTAAATACAAAAACACTGTAGGCTAAATGCACATTACACAAGTGTCAGTGTGGAAATTTGAAACTTCGAGTACACATTAAATGTAGTCTACTTTATGTGAAAGCAGTTGAGTGGATATTTGGTGGCTTGACCAGGAATAACTGTAAATATGTCAGACTGTGCTGTTTTTGGATGCAAAGCAGGGCCAGGGGCTCCACTGTCTGCCAAGGGACCCTGTGCTGAAACAGAAATGGATGGACTTTATTTACAGACGACGCTCAAGCAGACCGTCAAACGGAGTATGAATCCGTATTTGCAGCGCACATTTTAATAAGGACTGTTTTGTGAATTTCTTTTAAAGGTCCATGGGCTTTGCTAAAAAAGTTGATTCTGAAGCTTGACGCGCTGCCATCCATTTTTCCCGGGAACTAAACGTGGTTTGTGAGTGTTTTATTTTACAGTCAGAAGTTTCTCCCAGCAACTCACTGCCTGAAGTGGCTTTTTAAACTGTTAGCAACAGCTAAGTTAGCTGGTGTGTATTTAACGCTCGGTGCATAGCTGAGCGACGTAAAGCCACCGAGCTTTTCGTGGTGGTTTGAATGTGAACACCTTCGTTGCAATTGCTTGCTTCTGGTAAGTTATTGTTTTAAAGTAACGTTAAGCTGTGGCGTGCGGGCGCTTAGGACGTAGCGCTGACGCAAGCGCGTTGGTTGTGACGTGTCGGTATTAAAAAACGCTCCTGCAACAAGGCCAATCTTTGAATAATTGTGAACTTTTTATTGTCTGTTGCCATTTTTATCTTTAATCTTTTTTTCTGTTCATTTTTAATTACTTATTTGTTATAGGCAGTGTGTCAAATGTGTCTTGTTGTTTAATCCTGGCTATAAATGTTATCTGTATGCTGACTTTACCAAATAAAGTTGCTTAAAAAAAAAAACAACAACAACAACAACAAGGCATATTGAACCCTAAACCTAACCCATAGATCTGGTTGTGTATACAATAAATACACATATTTAGAAAAAACTCTTCTTTTCTTTTCAAATGCCAAGAAAACATCTACATTAATAATATGTAGACAGATTATGTAGTAAATGTTTTATATGAAGGCTGCACTGTATTGCTTTCGAAATCAGACATGCTGTGTGCGTAATACCAGTGGTTCTCGAAGTGGGGTCTGGGATCCCCAATAACAATAACAGAATGCATGACTGTTTTGGTCATGAGGTTTTATACACTTAAAACATCTTAAAGCAAAAATTCTATCAGATGGGGCCCCCTAGGACAAAATCTAGACAAATGGGAGTCTATGGTGTAATTTGTGTCAGTTTAGGAGTCCTTAATGTAAAAAAAGTTTAAGAACTACTAGATTATACATAATCAAAACTGAAGTAAATGGAGGTTAAATAGGTAAACATGGACTTGGCATTAAGGTCAACACGAGATTAACAAATTGTTAAAATATTTTCTTGGTATATTTTAATTCTTGCTTTATGTTTATAACTTGTAATTACTGTGCTTTTGCTGTAAAGCCCATGCAACTTCAACAAACCAAAACTAACTACCATATTGTTTTGTTTTTTGAGCAGATGCTTCCTGTCAATGTAACTCAGTGGTTGTGCATGACATTGGCCTCCAGTGTAGTCTTCCTGCGATCAGGACCAGGACTGTGGGGACCGAGCTGTCAGAGTGAAGCCTGGGTGTGCATGTTCCTCACACCACTCATGATTGCTCTCTGTGTGAAAATGCTCACCCATGTATCACATTCTTCTACATTGCATAATATCTTATTGTGTTTTTGGATCACAGGTGTCTGGACAAAGCTGCAACAGGTGCTGGTGTCGGTACAGCAGAGACGACACCAGCAGAACAATCCACCGGAGGGCTAATTTCAACCTCTCACAAACCTCCTCCATCACCTCTGACTGATTGGTCTGAAATTGAAGTTGATGCCTGATGCATGACTGTGGTAACTCGTATTTTCTTACAAACCTCTGAGGAATCAAGTATTGTAGTCACCACAATATTTCAGGAATGTTGGAAGGAGAACGTGTGCTGTACATTGCAGAGTAAACTAATGCCTGCACTGTCTGCATACTGATTACAATTTAATGTGTCTTGCCTTACAACAGCGTGCTGCAAAACAGAGACTTGATCAGTTAACGTAGAGCTTCCGCTCATCCACTTCTGCAATATACCAGTGGCAACACATATCTCATAATAATCAGAAAATGGTTATGTAAAAAAGTTTGGTCAATTTAACAAGATTATTCTGTCATTAGAACTATATGCTTTCTTGTGTTGTTTTGTTGTACAGAAAACTCATTTTCTGTATTTGAGGGCAGACAGTGTCATTTAGCTCTTGTTAAGTAATATGGATGAGACCGCCATAACCATGCAGACATTAAGTAGGAGAGAGAACACTGTGATGAAACCACTTTGGTTAACTTTAGAAACACAAGATGATGCATTATTTATTTCTGGATTGCTCGCTAGATACACTATATTGCCAAATGTTTTGGGTCACCTGCCTTTACATGCACATGAAGTTCACCTCATGGGCACTGCCGAAGGAGGCCTTCAGCAAGCCCCTGAACCCCTAACTGCTCGGGGCGCCGCACTGAGCGGCAGCCCCCTCACTCTGACATCTCTCCATGTGTTGCTATAGGTCCTGTTTGTGTGCATGTGTGTGTCCTTCGGACCTGTGTGTAAAAAGTACTAACAGAGTGAAAACATTGAGTTTCCCCTCGCGGATCACGCAGGAGGCTTGATGATGCGGCAGCCATGTTTGCACGCCTAACTCACCTGTTCAAGAACCATCCAGCTTGTGATTTCAGCATAAAAAGCAGTAGCTTCTGACAGGAATACAGACAGGCAGACACTTAAGACCTCCAGACTGTCCACCAGCTCTTCCCCTGCGAGTGTCTAATATGGCTAATCATCTGTATTTTAAATACAACACAGTAGAAAACAATCAGCATTAACGGTTAAACGACAGTTATGGCACTCCCTTTTATTTCCATTGTTCCCAGTTCCTCTCACCCTCTGCATATTACAGCCATAAAAAAAACAACTATTGCATATGGTGCACAGGACAGGTGGATAAAAGCCATTTAGCATCCTGCGTGTAAATTTACAGGTTTTAAATTCAGGAAGTGTCTTGAGACATCTAGGTCTCGGTCAACAAGTGACTACAGTGAGCATAAGTAAGTTCAAGTTTTAACATTTTCATAAAATGAGGCTTTGTAATAAATAATAACCTATTTTACAGATAGAATACATACTATTTCGCTGCGACAGTAACAGATCACGTATGTCTTACAAAACATGTTCACTCAGTAGTTTTGCATAGTGCTCTGGGTGATTCATTTTAAGGTAAACAGTCATTTTTCCTTCTACTCGCTGATCTCCAGTCAGACCTATAAAGAAGAAGAACAAAGATTTCTGACTTTAAAAGGACAGTAGGTCACAGCATGGCTAATTGATAACCTACTTGATGAATACAATACGTGATAGTGAATATGTTATATTTATATAATGGACTGGGCAGTTTGACAGCTTTGAGCTCACCCAGCTTTCGAGCCGTTCTTTCAATCTTCTCCAAGGCAGACTGCACATCTCCTCCCTCCGGAACGAGGACCTCTATCTCTCCCACATGGTAGCCAAAGTCAGCTTGGTCGAGATCTATCTGCACCCCTTCCTCCTCTAAAGTGAAGGACCGCCGCACTGTTGTGAACTCTGCAAAGCATACCAGATTCATTTTGCTCAGCCAAGACTCATCCTCCTGTGAAGAGTTTGTCTCTCTGTCAGCACAAATGTCTTTTATGACCTCTTTCACTCTCAGCTGGATTTCAGGCAGATTGGTTATCTCCTTGTAGCGAGTACACAGCGCTGCCTGAGCTTTAGATTGTTCTCCACCAGTCCCTTCTGTCACGTTGACTGTCGCTGGGCACTTGAGCTCCCAGCGTCCTTTACGTTTACGCAGCCACACGTCTCTCAAAGTCAGGTCAAACTTGGGGGTGTCAAAGTACTGGTCACGAAACTGCAGCTGACCAACACACACTGCTGGGTAAAAGAAGTGGGAGGAAGAGAGAGAGATGATTTCCAAAATGGATAAATAAATATAAAAACACCAACAAGGTTGATACAGATAATTAAACTTCATTATTAACACGAGACAGATGGCCAGTGTCACTACAGTTACAGAGTAAACCACAGCAATTAGTGTCATTAAATGTTGTAAAAGTCCTTCAGTGACCATTTGCAAGTCATTGTGGGTCACGGCATCAGTAAAATGCCTCTATTCTAAATTTAACCATGCGTAAATGTGTTGTATACAAATTAAACACGTACCCCCGATCTCCTCCAGTGTTTTCAGAATGTCAGCACTACATAAAAATTTTCTTTCCACTTCCACACTCATCTGAAATGCAGCAAAATAAACAAGTTACAAAAACAGCTAAATTCACTTTATCCTGCTTTAAGACTGGTATTAACCTTAAGTGACCTAATAGGCAGGTGTAAGTTTTTTTCATTTGTAAAAAGGCTTTTGTCATACCTGTCTATTTTACCGCCAACACTAACTTTCAACAATAACTGGCACCACAAGATCTAGGCTGAAAGTTAATAGCTCTTCATAAACCTTATAGTCTACAATACCTAATGGTGGTAACTTAGTACTACTAAGTACTACTTTACTTGACTACACCATTTTACTACTACTTTACTACTTTTTTGTTTTTGAACGACTATCTTTCAGGGAAATATTGCTTTACTTAAGTTAGATTTATTTAACAGCTTACTGGTTCCTCTAACGTTACATATTAAGATATACATACATAAAACCTTCTGTACCTCTGCAGAAGACATTTTTTACTGCATGATTTCTTCTTGTAAAAGAGTATTTTTATATTGTATTATTACTTCAGTAAACTGTGTGCTTACTTCTCCCACCACTGCATTTAACGTTTTTCTCACAGTTCTCCAATGATAAGCTTGGTTGGCTTTGCGTTTTGTAGCATACATTTCATAGCTATTCTTTTTCATCCACGATAGTAAACTGTCAATAAAAGCACCAAACTGAACTGTTATTATGTCAACTATAATATTATAAAGTAATACGGCAGTAGCTCCCGTAGTCGCACCTGCAATTTTAATCAGGCTCATTCAGCCCAAGCAGCTGCTGCAGTCCCAGATGAACTACAAGTCAAAATCACCTAAATGAACCACAGAGTTTTAAAAACCAACACACACGTAGCGGACTGCATTCCCACACACCTTCACGAGTCAAGTCCTTAAATCCAGATAATTCGGCATCAAGAATTGAACGACAGGTCAACCCGGGCAGCCCCTACACGTCAGCGGAGTTTATTTTGCACCGGCGCAATTAGAGACACCTATCAGTGTGTTCAGGAACATCACTTCCTGTCCCAGTAACGCAGGGGCATACAGATGGTGCAATTTTAATCCCCTCTGCTTCATAAATATTTATTCCACATACTCGACTGTTGATAGTGCGCCACACCTATCATTTGATTGAAAACATGTCATAATTCGTGCGGGTGGTGCTGAGCGGAGCCTTCGCGGTCACATCTCCATTATTCAGCCAGCCTTAATTAACTCGTCACACTCTTTGCGACAACCCTGGTTGGCAGAATGGGGACTCATTTTTTATTCACCTTTTAATGTGAGAACGAGGAAGGGTTTTCTATTAACGGGGGATTACATGTAATCTAGGCATCGGCATACTTTTTTTTTTAGGAAAATTATCTGTCGTGCATTTTTCTCTGCTCTTATCTTTATTGCTCAATAAGTAATCTGCGTTTCAGCATACATTAATAATATCTCCTATCTGCGGGGGTTACATAAGGGATTTGATAGCCGTGTCTGTCCCTACTGAATGTCAGCAATCAGCCTTGGGGGGAGCTGTGGTCTGTTTACTAGAGGGAAGAGGGGAAGGAGAGAGGGATAGGGCGAATGAAGGGAGGGGGAGAATAGGAGAGAGAGAGAGAGAGACACAGACAGAGAGAGAGAGAGAGAGAGAGAGGGAGGGCAGGCAAGAAAACTTTTCACTTCTGAGGAGCCACGGAGGAAGCGTGTGTGTGTGTGCGTGCTGGAGCGGCGACCATGCAGGTAAAAAACGCATTAGCTAATTGCTCTGAACTTAATTAAACGTCATTCGCGATCGGTTAATTGTGCTGATTTAAGCGGGGAGAGTGGCCTGCGACCGGTAGAAGATCGAGCATACGACGGATTGTGACCCATACTAATCCGATCCCTTATAGAAATCCAACATTAAATCCCAAACTTTTTTCTGCCTCTCTCGCCTCTTTTCGCCTGCTCTCCCTACACCACCCCCATCGTCGAAGCGACCGCGGCGCACGTACTCCCTCCAAGTAGCTTTTTTAGCGTTTAATTCTTTCGCCAATTACGGCTCGAAGCTTTTAAAATGATAGGTTAAATGGCCATGTGTTGCACCGTAAGTGTTTAAGGTATGGATTTGGGCGCTAGGACGCGTCAAAACGGGGTCTGCTGGACGGCAGGGAGGAGGGGGTGCGAGTGTTTTCTAACACATCTGCAAGCGGAGCCCACGTTCATTAATTAAATGGCTTTAGTCCGGCTAGGCCTCAATTTGCGCTGTTGAGCAGCAGGCGGCGGGCGGTGCAACACTAGATGCCCGATTGGCAGCCCACAATCAGAGGGGTAAGGAAATAACTCGAGGCCGAGGTTTGGGATATAAAGCCTAGTGAGTGTGTTTTCTCTCCTGGGTGAACTCAGTCGGCGGATCGGAGCTGCAGTTCCCACCTGGACCGGGCAGAGTTTGTAGGGGAGTGGAGACTAGCCAGTTGAGAGACAGTTTGAGGAGCGGTTAATTATCTCTGCCTGCTAACAGGCTAGCTAGCAAAGTGACACGACTGTTATTAGCTCAGCCCCTTCTTGTTTATTAATTTAGTGGACCGTCCAGCCCTCACTGAGCGCTAGCAGCGAGATTATGCTGACGCCTGCCCCTGTCTTTTTCAGTTTCAGAGAAGTGGCTGGCCATCACTGCAGGATTATTTTCAGTAAACTAACAGCTAACCAGCCTTGCCAGAAACGCGACTGTAATGCGACGTTACGGGGGGGCTTCTCAACCTAGCTTGCTAGCTAATTGATTCGTCTCTGGTCGGCATAGCTAATTAGACCGCTCATTAATTAGCCCACTGTGAGCAGACGTACGTCAATCTACTTATATCTTTGCTTTTAATTATGGAACTCGCGACGAGGGGCCGTTAAACACGATATACTTTGCAGATATAGACTTGTCGAAATATTATCTGATCATATATCCCTGCTAGCTTGCTAATTGGCATGACGAGGAAGTGAGGACTGTAGCTGTGTTGGTATTTCTCCTCATGGGTATGAATTGCTGTCTTGGTCGCCTCTTGGATTTTGAATGCTTGTAGCTGTGTGGTGAAATCCGGACTAATGTTAGTGGTCTATTTTGATTTCCATTAAGGCATGAGAAGAACAGTTATTTGATCGTGGGTGTCGAGCAAATGCAGCATGATCTCGGATCGCATTTAATATATTGGCCACATGTTCCTTATATTGGTCAAAACTGGAGGGGGGGTATTATGTTTTGGAGATGCAATATACTCATTGTAAGCGCATGTCATGATTTGCATTGAGTGTTACTCCGGTATATTCTGCGTTAAATACATTTCCTGTAATATTGAATCAGTTTCTTGATAGTTACGTTGAATGCAAAGAGGCATGAAACAATGGCTCTTTTATCTATGAGCCGCTTGAAGTTTACAACAGTGCAGTGTAAAGCGTATTGAAAGCATTAGATGGATACTCCTTTACATTACAAAGGTGTCATTTGTCAACAGTTGCATTATTGTGTAATTTGATATGACCATTGCAGACAAAACGTTGGGATTGTCCCTGCAGAACATGGTTAATGTTGAAAGGAAGTCAGGCATGAAACCTGAAAGACCTGGTTTAGGATTAGTATAGTAAAGTTAAATATACCTAGCTAAGGTGTGTAACCAACAAGGTATAACGGTATACTCTTATGTTGGTGGGTGCAGCTCCCCTTTTGCTCTTGGTCACATGAAATCCCTTCCACAAAATTACTTCCTTCCTTACATCAGATTTTCCTTTTGTTTTTTTTTTTTTGTTTTTTTTTGTATATGAAATACTTCTATACAACATTTGTGATAAATAATAGTCCCAGAAAGAGTAGGATTCTTTTAACATCCTTTTTTGTTGTTAGGAGGAGTCTGGAGAGACAGTGAGCAGTGAAAGCAATGGGGTGGCAAAGTGGCTGTGTCCCCTGTGCCAAAAAGGACAAACCGACAGATCCTTGCTGTCTTTACATCTCACTGAGCAACACAGCGTACTTCCATCTTGCGTTGACAAACTGCTGGACATTGTAAGTATGGCTGGGCAGAGTGGCCAGAATACATCATAAGATTGTCAGTGTCATAATCTCTGGAGTTCACACAATTATGTCAGTAATGTGTCACGTGTCAGTAAGCCCACGTGTTGCTGGCTGATATACAGCGGTTGGACAAAATATCAAATGCCTTGTATCTTTGCAGTAAATACAAATTCTTCTTTTGACCATCTAAGATGTTGCTTCACTGTGGTCGTTATTTTTTTTTTTGAGGTAGTCGAGGTGAAAAAGGCCTGAGAGTCGGTGGCTGAGTGGCTGGGACATCGGTAACAAAATTATGTGATGTGGCAAGTTTGCAAAAGGAAAAGAGGAACATTAGTCACAAGTAGACTTTCACTAACATTTTAAAATAGCTCTTAACAACACGAGTTTTACCAAATCAGTGTTCACTGCTGCGCTACTGTTAAAATTAGTTTGTTTTGTCCACTCTTGTTATATGTAATAGTGTATGAGAAAGGATCCCTTTATTAAGCTCCTTGTTTGTGCACCATTTATTAAAAAGAAAGGTTAAACAAATATGTTAATCCGTTGATTCCATGTGTAAATGCTTGTTAATAACATACGGGAATAACGGGTTATTACAAGGTAATAACCTAAGTAATTGCGCATTTAATTTCATGTGTTTTTATTCAGATGTCATATTAACAAAATAGCCTAATGCATATCCTAATAAAATTCATGTTTAACCACAGTGATGGAAATTATACACTTAATTCTGCATAATCTGTTAATAAATTAGTAATTTGAATTGAAACTTGAGGGTGTTTTTCTGTTTTCATGACTAGTTTATTCAAATCCTCTTTTGGAAGTCAGCTCTATAGTATCAGTGTTCTTTATTTTGATAGTTTGGATGTGTCATTGTTCGGATTAATAAGTTACCAAAAATGTCACTTTGAAAGTATTTGCTGAGTAAACATAGCCTTTGAAAAAAGCACCCCAATGCACACACTATTTGTAATGGGGTCCATGACAATTTAGTATGTAAAGTGTTAAGAAATGGAGGGCATTTCAGGGATGAATTGATCAAAGACAGTTTAATTTATGCCTTTAGGGTAACTTGCTAATTAAAGGTTAGCGAGGGTTGCTATGTGTAATATAACCACACATCAATGTGTCACGCCCAAATGCTGTGCCGCTCAAAAGCAGCATAGCATTCGGCTCATCTGAAAGGAGCTGTTGCAGAGTGAAGTTTGCTATGGGACTTTTGCTGACGCTCTCCTTTCATTTTCTTTTAACAGGCTGTTCTAAAACAGGGGGCCAGCGGAGAACAAGAGGACAAAGGTGCTCAAACGTCTTCAGGTGAGTATGGAAAAAAAAGTTTGGAAAAAATTTACATTACATCTGCAATGATCCACATACATGTTTTTCTTTGTTATAATAACACTGATTGGGTGTATAATACTGACTTTTCATTAGTTGCCAAACCCAATGTACTTATGTGTATTATTATAATGTGGATCTGTGGCGCTAAAGTTTTTATATATTTTAAAACTGGGTAAGTTTTTGAAGTGGAACCAAAGAAATACTTATACTATAAATTGCGTGGGTCAAAAAGGTTAATATTGTCCGATAAATTGTTTCAGTATGCAAATGTGTACTTCTTTTATCAGGTATCACTCCATTTACTAGAACATGAAAGTTAAAGATATGTATTGATTTCATCAGATGCTGAATCTTCAAAACTGAAGCACTCTGAAGACGTCAGTTCAGACCCCTGCCAGTCTAGCGAGAGTTCAGACGCTACCCAGACGCTTGGAGACAAAGAGATGGAGGAAGAGAGAATAATGGAACAGGAGGCAGTTGAAGCGGAGCCAGAGCCAGAAGAGGAACAACTCACAGGAGCCAAACAGCGAAATGCAACTGAGAACGCAGAAATCCCAGATGTTAGTGAAAAGTCAGTTGGTAAAAATGGTGTGCCAGCTGAAAATAACACCCGCTCGTTCAGATGCAATGCCTGCCTGGAAACTTTTCCCAGCAGAACTGCCTTGAGCGTTCATTACAACTCTGCATCCCACATTCAAAGGATGACAACAGGCTCTGCGAAACACACTGGGGAAAATGATCCCCAGACACTCTCAGTTCCTGTCCTATCTCGGCCATATATATCAAACAAACCCTACCAATGTGCTGTATGTCGAGTCTCTTACAATCATGCCATCACCCTCGAGAGCCATATGAAATCTGTCTTGCACCAGTCCCGCAGCAGAAATGCTGGAATTGTTGCACATGCTACAAACAGCACGATTGCCACTGCTAATTTGGGAGGTAGCGCCCCCACTGCTCCAAACACTGTAGTGACCACAGCTGAAAGTGGAACCAGTCAGTTAGTTACCACCACTAACGCTGCTGCTCCCGGGACATTGATGGTGACTAACACAAAAGATGGAGAGCAGATTCAAACTTCGCAAGTGGCTCCCTCCCTTCTCACCTCCCCTGTGGCCTCAGCTCAGGCGGTCTCGGCCTTTCTCACCCTCCTCACATCTAGTCCCAGCACCCTCTCGCACTCCCTCCTCCCCTCGCTATTTGCGGCTGGCGCTCCTCCTGGTGCCGCCGTGCCTCAGCTCGTGCCTCAGCCTCAAATGGTCATGCCCTTGATTTTGAACGGGCTCCAAGCCCAAACCCAGCAGCACCAAGAGAACCAGCAAGGCCAGCTCCTTACCCAGTGTGTGCCATTCGTAGGTCTCAACACAGCCCAGCAAGCCCTCCTAACCCAAAGACTTACCAGCTTACAGAACCAGTGGCCCTCTGCAGGAGTCCCAACAAACATACAGCCCTGCCTGGAGGAGCAAAAACAGACTATAAAGTGTGAAAGAGAACAACAAAGGCAGGGCAGTGATGAGACGGTTGAAGAGAAGGTCTCGGATCAGATCAAGGACAGGAATAACTGGACTACAGAGAAACTTAATGAAGAGGACAGTAAAGAATTTGCTCAGTGTCCTAATATAGAAAGTAAGGTTGAGAATAATGAAGACAATGGGAAGGCACACAGAGATAGCACAACAGATGGAGACAGCCCGACTAATCAGTTGGACCTGGAAGGTGACAAAGCAGCTAGCCTCAATCTCTCCCCAGCAGGCACAGAGAAGAGCCCCCGCAAAAAGAACCTCTCGCCTTCTGCATCTGTGCCCAGCAATTCAAGCCTCAGTCCTTTAAATTTAAATCTTACACTTAGCCCTGATTCTACTCCTCAAAAATCGCAATCAGGCACCAGCCCTTGTGGCTCTTTAGGCACCCCAAAATCCAGCCCGAGTACACACGCCTTAACTAACAACCAAACCCGACCGCATTGTAATACAATGAGATCTTTTTATCCAGACCTTCCAACGCTGACGGAGTTCCAGTCGGAGGTTCTCTGGGCTTTCTTGGAGTCGCGCAGTGAGGCCGATGCTGCAAGTCCTCCCCACGAGGACTGCGAGGCACTGGGCAGAGAGGTGGGGCTTTCTGAGGACGAGGTACGTAGGTGGTTGAGCCAAGCGCGACATGCAAAGCAGAGGGCGACGGAGTTAGAACACCTGCAAGGCTTGGTGGCATTCCCGAGGCATGGCCAAAGTTCTGACAATGACTATGATGACGAAGAAAGCTCCCTGATTATAGCAGAAGGTGAGGATGATGCTGAAGCGTCAGGTAGTCAGGCAATAGATTTGTCTAGTACAAGAGGGAAACACAGACAGAGAGATTTTGTAAGGGAGGGTCTGGGAGATTCCTGTCTCACGTCTGACTCAGAAAATGAGGTATACACCTCTGTGATCGTGTCTGATGAGGAAAGTCAGAATGAGTCTCTGAGGGAGGGTCCTGAGAGCCCTGCTAAGGACGAAGCACAGTGGGAGGGCCATGGTGATAAAGGGTCAGTTGGAGGAAAGGTCTTGCGTTCCACAACTGTGTTTCTCTCTGACGCAGAGGATGAGTATGAAGATGAGGATGGCGGAGGGGGTCAGAGGGCCAAGAGGAAAAAACAAAAGGTGGAGTTTGAGCGTGACGAGGTGGAGGTGAAGAAGGAGAGGCAGGACCCAGATGTGGATCTAGAGTTGGAGGCCCAAGGGGACCCTCCAATGTCACTGTCCCATATCCTGGACCACCATGAGCTTCCAGCCGGGGCTCTTCACTCACTTCCCCTGTCCCTTGCCCCCTTTTCTTCTCAGTTCCTTAGCCCCTATGTCCTCTCTCTTACTCCTTCCCTGGTTGGAGATGGGAGCAAGGTACCTGTCTTTCCTAACCCGCCAACTATCACGCGCTTCTCCAGCTCTCTTCTCTCGCATTCTCTCTCCTCCCACAACCAGTCGTCTCATTACCTGTCCAACGGTGGTGACTGTGAGTCCGCTCTGGATCTCAGCATGGGGAAAAACAACTCCAAATCTGCTTCTTCCTCATCATCTCTGGCTGATAAAATTGCAGCGCAGAAAGGACAGTTGTTGGATGGGCTTGGCCTTAGGCCCACATCTAAAGGCCTGGTAGTGGTCCAGGTGAAGCCTGAATCTGTTACCGCCATGCCCTCGTCTAACAGCAGTATGAGTCTGGTCAACTGCCATAACATGACAAAGTCTAGTATTTATATGAGGGCAGCAGAGAAAATGAATGCCACACTGTTGGAAAAAGAGCGAGAGAAGGAAAAGGAGAGAGAGCAGCAGCAGAGAAAGTCCAAAGGAAAGAGGTATCGGGATATGCGGCGTTCCAGGACCATCATACAAGCTGAACAACTTGACATTCTGTACGGCTGCTATTTCAAAGACCCAAATCCAGGGAAACACGAGTTTGAACAGATTTCAGAGTGGGTCCACCTTCCAAAGAAGGTTGTTCAGATTTGGTTCCAGAACATGAGGGCGAGGGAACGGAAGGGTGAGGTCAGATTCATCAGTGACGGGACTCTGGCAGCGGTTGGCAAACCTCTCATCAAATTTACCTGGCCTCTTTCCAAACCCATATTCTCCAACAAGCCCGCTCCAAATAATACTGGGTGCATCACGACTGCTCCAATTGTGCGCACCCTCATGAAGACGGAGAGAGAGCCTGTAAAGGAGCTGGGCAAACCTGCCGTTCTCAAGAAAATAACCCCAGTTCCTATCAAGCCCAAGGAGATCGTTTCCTCTACCACAGCCTCTCCTTTGAGCAGCAGTGCTTCAGCAGTGCCAAAGACCAAGCTCGAAACCACCAGCAATGTCACTATGGTCAAAGTTGCACCCAAAGTCAACACCCCTGTACTTGTATCACCACCCAAGGATCCTATTCCAATTGCGCCACGACCGGCCCAGAAACGAAAGCTAGATGAGGAGAGCGAGGAAGAAAAGACTGATGAGGAGAGAGACAATGAAGATGAGATGGGTCCTGGACCAGGAACCACTAACCGCATGGTGCCCAAGCTGCCTACAACTCCCATCAACAACAGGCCTCCTGCCACAACAGTGGTGCCACAAAAACAGAATGGGCTCAACTACTGGACCCCCAAGGTCCCCATTAAGATCAACACCCTATCAAGAGAACAACTGGCTCTTCCCACACACACGCCTCCTCGTACCATCCCCCCTCCTCCCACCCCCAGCATTGCGCCAGTCAGCCCAAATACCCCCAGCTCTGCCAAAGTGGCCAGCCCTTCCACCCCGGTCGTGGCTAAATCAAGCCCAACTGAAAGCAGCTTTCTGCCCCACTCATCCAGCCGTAGGCCACGCACACATTTGTCTTGCCTACAATTGTCCATTCTGCAGTCTTGTTACGAGACCTGCGCCCACCCTAACGCCATGGAGTGTGAGGCAATTGGAACGGAGCTCAACCTGCCGCTCAAGGTGGTGCAGATCTGGTTCCAAAACACCAGAGCTAAGGAGAAGCGCTGGAGGCTGCAGCAAGAGAAAATGGTAAGCTGGCAAGTAAACTCTTTGGAACATAATCACATTATATACAGAAAGAGAGACTAATTAAATTCACAGCAAAGCAGGTCACTGAGAAGAGGAAACTTTATCATACTGCTGCTATGCATCTTTTATTCTAGTGCTTGTCGATTTCATATCATACATTGATTGTCATATTGCTGTAAAATGTATTGTTTTCTTAAATGTAATGGAATTAAAATTGATTATTTCAAGCAAATTTCCTTTAAAAAGAGAAGTTTGTTTTAAACATTCCAAGAGTTTAAAAAAAAAAGCACAGTTCATTATTTGAATTCATGATTTACAATTTTGCCTATATTTAGGGCCGCAACTAACCATTATTTACATTGTCTATTATTTTCTCAATTAATCTATTAGTGGTTTGCTCTGTAAAATGGTGAAAAATGTTCATCAGTATTTCCCAAAGCCCAAGACGACGTCCTCAAATGTCGTGTTTTGTCCACAACCCAAAGATATTTGGTGCACCGTCATAGAGGAGTGAAGAAACAAGAAAATATTCACATTTAAGAAGCTGTAATCAGAGAAATTTTACTTTTTTATTCTTAAATAATGACTCAAACAGATTATCTAAATAGTTAACAAATAATGGTTAATTAACTAATTGATGATTTATTGCAACAATACATATGTGCCATATTGTGATAAAAATCTCTGCCAGAAAAATATAAACTATAGTACCCCCACTGATCTATTCATGTCTAAATGTGAATACATTTCCTTTTACATTTAGCATTTTTGACCATAGATTATGCATTTTGGCGGGGGGGGGGGTGTGTATTATAAAAAATGTTCCAAAACTATAAAAATATAGTATTGAAAATTGTGCACATAGCAGTTATATAAAGGGCTTGAAGGTTAGGCAGATGGTCAAACCTGTAACAAAATTTAGACTTTAAATGACATTAAACTTATTCTCTCTCTCTGGTCCTGTCTATCTACCCCACCTTTCCCATTCCCAGTCTCCTCTGTCAGGTGGGAAGGTGGACATGAGCTCAGGAAGCTACCTGCAGTACAACGCTCTCAAAGCCAATCGTCCCATCTTACCCAAACCTGTTCAGCTGACAGTTAGTGAACCTCCAGCTTCCCAGATGGCCGGCCAGCCAGTCCCAAAGGAGACCCTGACAGGCCGCTGTGATGCCTGCAACATCTCCTTCGAATCCCGGGCTGCAGCGAGGGCCCACGTCTTCTCCCCACGTCATCTGGCAACCCTGAGAACCACTAACTTTGGACAGCCGACAACGCTCGTCAACAAGAACGGCACCGGTAACGGCGGCCCTGGTAGTGTTGCACCGGGCTCGCAGGTCCCTCATTCCACTCCGGTAACCAGTTCTGGCGCTGGTTCTGGAGGGGAAATGGTTATTGAGTCGCCCCCACCGACGGCCACCAGCAACAGTTAAGACTCAGATCAGGATTGGTCTGCACACTGACTATTCTTGGACCCGTTTGGGCTCCTCGGATTTTAATAAACAAATTTGAGCACTAATCCTCAAAAGCTAATATTCTTTAGTTTTTGGAGTTGGCTCCCCCTGCACCCGCCATCCCTCGCTCAACCCTCACTGACTCGAAATCCGTTAATCTATAGAATTCACCTGGATTCCGATGCAACAGCAGACAATTTCCATGCTGCTTAACACTTAATCAGTTGCTGTTTGATATCTCAAGTCTCCCTCGATCCTCACACACTTTATCCAAACAGTTTTGGTCCTACACCTGTGGTTATATATTCCCTTACTTCATTGACCTTCCTATAATTTGTAAAGACACTCAACTTGCCATGCTTGAACTGTCCCACCCTAAACACTGATGCAAAAGTGTTTCCTCTTTGGAAGTGGCCATTTGCTGAAAGGCCCTGAAAAACACTTTTTGGGATTATAACATGAAATACTCACATTAGTAACTCCCAGTTTGCTCCTGTGGAATTGTTTTTCTCCCATCTACTTTCACTTCTAGGGCGAAAGACTGCTTGGATACAATACGACTGGGTTGAATCATTGGGAGAGGAAGAACTGGTATCGACTGTCACCTTTTTATTTGCTACAGGGGTGTGATCTGAAGAGTGTTGTCTACTCAGTTGGGATATTAAGAGGTACTTTAGAGAGAATAGGGCTGTTTAATTGTCCCCGTTTTACGTGTTCATAGTTTTCACGACAATCCAAATAGACAGGGCAAAAAGAGAGAGAGAGGCTGAGGAAAGTAGAATCTTGGCATACCGCACTTTGACACATTTTACATTGTTTGAAATGTTTTTAAGCATTCTAATGCAAGTGTCTTTTTATGGAAAGATACATTAATGCATGTTGGATGCCTTAATATAAATCACGTAAAATAAATTTGGTTTTTTTTTTTTGCTAGTCTAATGAAACATGCTTTAAGTGTGAGCATAATATTGTGCAAGAAGCTGACCTGGGTATACAAATGAAGAGCTCTGTTCCAAAATGCCTTTTTATATCAGTCTTTGGGGGAAATATCTGAATGTCATTCTGTATCTAGAACATAGCAAATCCTGCCTGTAAAGTTGTCAGCATTCTCTTGGCCAAGGACTATAATTATCAGCTATCGTGTTTTTACAACAATTCTTTTGATCCTGTGGATTTCACTTTCCTTCCAAAGGGTGTATTTCTCATTTTGAAATGCAGCTCTTCAAACCTGTCGGGGAGGGGGAATGTCTCCACCAGCTGTGGGTGTGTTTAAAAACATGACAGCCTTAAGAAGAAACACCACCACATATATAAATTCAAGCCCAGGTGATCCATGTGTAATGTTAGTGAATTATTTTCATCCTCACATGACACTGAGGTTCAGACCGGTTTTCTTTTCCATGAATACTGTGCATAAGACAAGAAAGTTAAGTACTCATTTTATCTACTTAAATATTTATACAAATGACAGTAGAAGCAATTAAAAACTGGTGTAACAGATTTTTATTTAGGTCAAAAGCCAAGCCTCTGGAAATATTAAGAGAACAGGGCTTGACATGGACTGTTTTCCCATACTTTTTTCTCCCCCTTGTTTTGTTCAGTTTTGATACGGAGTTCCTAATTCTGGTTATGTACGTGCTGTGAAATGAGATCTCATATCTGGAAACTATGACAAGGGAGAACGTTGGGTATTACTAATATCCTTAAGGGGCTAACAGATACTCAAATCTAGTAAGCAAATTGGGAAACATGAATAGTGTTGACTGAGAGCTAATAAGATGGTGCTGTGTTGAAGGACACATAACATACTAAAGATGTTTTCCTTCAATTTAAGTTGTATATTAATGTTACTATTGATAGTTTTAACAAAATGCAAAACTAAAACATGAACTTTTGTAAAGAAATATATTAAAAATAACTGATATTCCAAAGTAATCCTCCCTTTGCTTTCTGTCATTCAACAAACCAAAAAGCAATCTTGAGGTCGACAGAGAGCAGGAGAGGTGTTCGTAAATGCAAACTGTAAAGGACATCCCATGGCTTGACACTTGCACTAGTCCACAATTTTTGCACAAGCTACAGACATTTCAAATTAACACAGCCATTAACACAACATTAAGAGTCACTTCGTGTGGTTTTTGAAACAAGGAGGGTAACAATGTCCTTTCATGAGTAATAATTTGTACTCCTGTTGGAAAACTGTATCTTGTGTGTAAGGCAAAGACTAGAGTGCTTTAACTTCTAGACTGGGATTACACACATGCGCACACACACAGACACGGTGTTGCACTGTCCAAACTAAATAGGTTTTTATGGAGATCTCCTTTTTATCCCCCTATGTTTGTCACTTTGATTATCACTATTATTATAACTGTACTACTACTTACACAATTTATCATTACTACTCATCACTGTTTTTGATTATTATTGGTTTTAAATGCCACCTCTGCTCAAAACAGTATGGTATTCCTATGAATATTAAACAATAATAGTGGCAGTGTTATGAATTGTTAGATTTTTTTTTGATTAAGCTTATTTTTTCCTCCTCACTTGTACCTGCCTTGTGTTTGGTCTCCATTATGCTTTCTTTGATATACAGAAAAAGAAATAAAATCAGTTGAACAACAAAGCATAGCTGTGTAATTGCGGCGCCATTTGGGGCATTTGTTTTTTTATGTTGTGTGTATGACAAGGGTTTAAATCCTTCATATATACATTTTATAATCTGAGGTTTTTACCTGAGTTGCATATTAAAATAAAGGTCACTGAGGTCACACTGGGGGAGACAATTTATATGACACTCAAATGTGCCTGGAATTCATTTGCTGAACACTTGGCTTTGCCAGTCTACTTAGCAGATGATACGGACAGAGATATGATCGACAGAAACGTAATCCAATTAAAAGCACACATGCGATTTGGGAACCGGAAAGCCCTGTCCGATTATCCAATAGCAATGCGGCAGACACCAAAGAGGGTTGGCTAGAATCCTCCGCCGACCAATAGGGTTGAGAGTTGTCCGCCCGCAGTGATCCATGACTCCGCCCCCGGCTTCCATTTCTGAACCGAAGGGACGCCGCCGCGCTCGCGTAGACTCCTCGCCTTTTTTTATACACACATTTAAGTAAATAAACTAGGTTCGCTGTCGTAAATTGGGACCATTGCGTAAAGGTAACGAGTGTAACTGGAGTCCCTGTTCATCGTGGTGTGCTGTTTGAGTAGTGGCTGGAACTGTAGCTAGCATTTTAATCCCCATTTTAACTTTACTAAGCGGCGTTTTCCGCCGTTTTTTCTTTTCGCCGCCCCGCTCACTCTACCCCCTTGTGTGTGAGTAGGGGCCTGCAACGTTGGTTCAGCCACGAGGCGCGTCGGTACAGTTGGAACAGGGCGATGGCGGAGTTCGGTAACGGACTGGCGGAGGAATCCCTACTAGATTCAGACCCCGGACATCCCGAGCTGGAAGACCCAGGTGTCGGTGACGAAGAACCGGGCTTAGAAGAGGGAGAGGCCGCGATTGAAGACCCGGTAAGTGAAGGGCATTGTTTCAGCTGTGAGAACCCACATGAATACCAGGGTGCCTTATGGGCAAATCGGTGTGGTTGGGTTGAAAGCGGGCAACCAATTTGTTGACTTTTTTACCACAAATGTTGGGTCACATGCCGTGTGCATTACTGCTATCGCCAGGTCGATATTAACCGCCATTGTGGTTCACGCAGTGCAGTAGAAATGGGTGGTGACATGCGTGGTGTCGACCGCCATCTTGGCGCAACAGCGGCGCCAGTTTCTCTGCGCCAGGGAGCAGCTCGAGCCGTTGGGGTGGGGGGTATCCTCGTCTCCAAAAAAATGCGAGACTGAGATGCAGGAGACAGTCAGGGGCGAGGGTAGGACAGGCCGCCGCAATTAGCCGCCGCTGTGCGAGTCTACCTGCTTGAGAAGGCGACCTGCTTACGGTAATGACACATTTTTATTCAGTTTGCCTTCACCATTCTGCCGGCTGCTGCTGCATTTCAAGTACCGGTGTGTGCACATGCAAATGACCGAGCGGCAGCAGGCTAACGTTAGCTTATGGCATGTACCAGCATCAAATACTGCAGCTAAAATGACCAGAGGACCTGTTAGCCGGACTCGGTGGTCGCGAGACAGAATGCGGAATTTGCGCCTTTAGCTCCTGCGGCTGGGTGAACTGCTGCTTGCTAGATCTGTTACCATGCGATAAAAGGTCTCTGGCTAACAGGCTAGCTGGTTTTAACAAAGCTAGGGCGGAGATGGCAGACGTGCACCTGGCCATTTTTGTCATTTATTTAGGACGACGGTTTCGTGTCGCGCATCATTGGGGACGTACGATTCTGTGTGTCGTGTGTGGTGGTCCAAGATGCACACTCAGCGTCAGTCTGCCAGATTTTAATTTTCCAACAGCTCCACTCAAGTGCATATCTCCTGGTAATGTCTATACAGCGTGTCCAGGTGGGTTTTGAGGTTGTAGTATTGTAGAGCGCGGCATGCAACGCAGAAGCAGGGGGGTTGCGGTATTTTAGGGGCTGGGTTTGCATCCTTCAGTGTTTTGCCAGGGCAAGGAGAACGAGAGAAGGGAGGGGAGTGAAAGAGCTTGCTGTGAATATGCGACAAAAAATAGGAGGTCCAGCGTGTCGGATGGCTTTGCTGTGAATATGGATTACTCCCTCCTCATCAATGATCTCGAGTTGCACTGTGATGCTGTGTAGCTAAAGGTTGTTGACGTTTGATGTGACAGATTAGCAGGCACAGAGAAATGATGGGGCCACGACCCACGTGCAGTTGGTTCTCTCTGGTGAGAAGACCTGAATTTAGTATGGTCCGCCTGTGTCACTGCAGCCAGTGGTACAAAGAGCCTTTACATTACAAACCCTGTCAGCACAGGCACCAGCCCTGGATGGAGCTGGAATGACTCCCACTGTGCTGCAGTGCACCACTGTCAGACAGGAGGGTCCTCTCCCACGTGAGGACACAGCCATCTCTGTGTTCACCTTAAGAATAATACATTTGTTGGATTGTTTGTAAGAGTTTCGGTTTTCTCTCTGACCTCGGATCATTATCGCTGCCCCAAATACATCCTCACTTGTTGTCAAAACAGCCCTTAATTGAACTTGAGTTGTATTAGAGCTTCAGAGAAACAATTGTTCAGCATCACAGTAAAATAATTGCATCCTGTAGAGACGGAGAAATGTTAATCAGAAACGTTGTGTTTATAACAGAGAAATAAGCAGGTTTTTGGTGTAGTTTTGAGTGTATGTATTGTAACATGGTAAATGAATTTGGATTGATTGCTGTTGTGTTTACACCTGTTTTTACTCAGCTGAATTCTGTGTTGTGTGTCTTGTTTTAATGCTATCTCTGAACATTGGCTTTACACTCATTGAGAAGTGACAGGAAATGTGGGTACTGAGCGCACTGAACTGATTCAGTTTTGAATGCCACTCAAGCATCTCGTGGCCCTGATGAGGCACTTTTTAAGAAAACCCACCTTTTTATGGTTAACTTTCAAGTTGTGGGAGGTAGCTACTGCCAAATTTAGGCTTGGTGGTAGAAAGTGCTGTAAAAAGATTGTGGGGGATGAGAGGCATTGCAAGTACAGTGAAGGTGCAGAACCATTCAGACAGTACACTTTTAGATGGAAGTAGTCCCAATGTGTGTGGGTTTTCCGATTTGGGCAGAATCAGCGCACACACTTGAGGTCATGTTATGACATCGACATCACCTACACAGGTTCAGCATCTCCTTGCTGATGTGCCGTCTTGCCTAATGTGCAGTTGCCAAAGGGATGTAATGGCCACATTTGTTGATGATAACAATTTCGTGGTTGGGTCAGCATTTAGCGTAGCATGCCAGTCATCCACACTGTGTGTGATTATGTCGCTTGTGATTAATGTTTCAGCAAGTTGTACTGTGCTCATGATGGACCGGCAGCTCTGATGGATTTTGTGTCTGTGTTGCAGGAGCTGGAGGCAATCAAAGCCCGGGTGAGAGAGATGGAGGAAGAGGCAGAGAAGCTGAAGGAGCTACAGAACGAGGTGGAGAAACAGATGAATCTCAGCCCCCCACCAGGTGAGTAAGTGTGAGGGGGAAACCTTTCTTCCCATGTGCGCGCTCTCTCTCTCGGAATGAAGGAAAAATGCCACAATCTCAAAATAATGATTTTGTACCTACTTAAAGTAATCTCTCAGTGAAATTACCCCAACCAGTGACCTCAAACTAACATTTCTAATTTTAAAAAGCTCATATTAGTACTTTTTTAGGTTAGTGAACTGAATTATTAGAAAACCATCACGCATGAAAACAGAAAGTTGCTTTAAAATTTAGTTTACAGTTAGAAAAGGTAATTTGATTCTATAGTCTTTGCATTAATTAGTTTAATAAAGCATGTTTGTGTTATGGTCGTGCACAAACAAAATAGAGTAATTATGTAGCTGCAAGAGACTGAAGTGTGCAGCTGGAAGGCGTGAAAGGTCTATTACTTAATGTTCAACCTGCAAATCACATTTTATGGTACATTTTAGATTTAATTCAGACTTGAATATTTAGTAGTAGTGGGGGTTTATTAAGCTAAATGATGACATAGCAAAAATACACTTCCATCCACAGCAGTACACGGCTCTGCCCGGGACTCCTGTCTGCCTCTCCAAACTGGGGTCGTAATACACAGACTATCGTTAACTATCCCTCTGATGTACTTCAGACCTGCACTTGATACACCACCCATCCCGTGATTGTCAGACGCACTGCATTTCACATCATGTAGTTTGAGAAACAACCGTTTTGAATATTTGCTTTAATTAAAACATTTAGTTGCTCATATAGATTTGTTTCTCCCCCCTCTCCTGCATGCAGTCGGTCCCGTCATCATGTCCATCGAGGAAAAGATGGAAGCAGATGGCAGATCAATTTATGTCGGAAATGTGAGTAACCGTCTCTTTGTCTCATACACTTGCTGTTTTGGCCACTTTGTCTTGTTTCTTGTTGCAGCTTTTAAGATGATGTCAAAGAAAAATAAGGCAATTATTTGAGAAAACACTGAAAGCACTTTAAAGTGCTTATAAAAACTCGCCCCATTGAAGTCTGTGGATTGCTATCAGCTTTGGGTTTCTGGACACACAGTTTCCCACCATTTTCTTTCTTTGCAAATCCATTTACCATCTTAATGTGCACACAACTGCAATGTTACAACTGGATACTCATATGATACACCGTTTGGAAGCTAAAACTCTTGTGATTTGACCAATGCAAACCATTTCAAGATAGAATCAGCCCTCTGTCAGACCAACCAGTATAATCAAAATTGACACGACTCACCTATGAAGCCTCATAGTAACTTAATCCACCATATTCCAACAGAAATGGTCTTTTTACGTTGTCAAAGATCCAGATGATCCAATCCAGTAAAAACATTTAGTCCAAAACACATTATTCTATCACTAAATCATCAGGGGCTGCTGCAGCATCGTTTCTATTTGCCGGCAGACGTGGCTCATTTGTCATTATAACCGTAACAACTCCGATTTGGATGTAAACAAATGCGATATCTTGTATTGAAATTAGCTGCTGAACTCTGACCTTTCAGCTGACACCAAATTCGACCCAATAGGAGCTGACATGTCCCGTACACGGCCCACAGTAGCCAACGAGAGCCCGCGCTGAAAGAAAGGGCCAGCCGCTATTATTTCGTGTGTAGGCCAAGCCAGTTTTAAGCAGTTGTGCCGATGACTGGCACTTCGTGTAGCCAGTAAAATTGTAAAAAATAACAATATCCAGCTTTAACTAGGAAGTTCATGATCTACCAGCAAAAAACACATCTGCGTCAATCTACTGGCTGATGCAGAGCAATGCAGAAGCAACCGCTTGCCGCCAAGGGGCGGTGCTGTTTTTGGAAAAATACGCTAAGACATACACTTAGAAAAACCTGTGTAAAATAATATTTTTTCCTACAGTGTTTTCCAGCTACAAAGTTCCAGCTATAGTTGTCTGCATGCATGTGTTAGCAAACATTTTCAAGTGGAAACAAAAAATATTAGTTTGTGTGTTTTAAACTTACATTAGTCAATTCCTGTAGCACTTACAGTGATTCTGACTTTTGGGTTCAGAGTGTTATCTTTCAGAGAAGCCCAAAACCAAATGGTTCAACAACTGCATTCAATTTACTTTGTATATGCCTTGAATAGGTGTTTTGCATGAATTTTACACAAATGGTAAGCGGTTAAGCTCTAAACTAACAGTGAGCAGACATTTTCAAGTCATTGAAATCATGGGATTTAGGTTGTGGTCACTCTGGGATTTTAATATTTCTTTTAGAATTGTCTTCAAGTTACTATAAAGGCGCTTTACATGACAAATCTCCTTACTTTGTAGCCTTGCCTTTATGTTTTGGTTGTAGTCTTGCTGGAAAATTGTGCCAAACACAGCATATAGCATGACAACCACAGAGCTAAAGTTTGATTTCATAAGGACATTTCACCGTCTTCTGCTCTCAGAGTCTCCGGTGTGTCTTCTGGCAAACGATGGCTTTCTCCCATAAAGCTGCGACTGAGTTGCTTCCTCAAGTTGCCTCTTGGTAGCCGCTCGACACTTTTTTTAGGACCGCCTGCTATAGATAGAATTAAAGCTGTGCAATATTCTCCCCATATTTCTTAAGATTAAACTTATGAACTCTAAAGCATATTTAGTTTTGTTAGATAGTGTTCCTGTGTTTTCATGATTACTCTTTTCACTGACCAGCTGCAGCTGTATTTCACCTGAAATCACTTGTCCTACCTGAATAGCACATAGGTGACAACACTAGTGGAAAAACTGGGTGGATACTTGTAAACAGATTGTTTTGTATTTGGGCTTGATGTAGAAAGATTTTTATTTAGTTTGACCTTTGACTTAGTTCACTGTCAAATCTTAAATCAGTCTGCTCTCATTCCATGTTTTATAAACTCTAAGGGAGCAAATACTTTTTTTTAGTCACTATACTTGACATTTGTTTCTCTTTCTGTTGGTCTCTTGTTTTTGTTTTTAGACTTAATATTATATTTTATGGTACTTTTATATTTAATAGGTACTTGCTTTTCCATTTCAGCCTGCCTAATTTAGTCAAACTGAACTATAATTCTTGGTGCATGAAGTGTGCATGTAACTCATAGGCAGTAAGGAAAATGTAATAATAATGAATGTAGTAATATTTTATGTAAGGCACATGCTGATGAAAAATAATTGCAATCTTGATTTTAAGTGTACATGCTCAAACATTAGTGATGCATCTCTGTTGATGTTTAACCTTTTATCTTTTCTTTCTTCAGGTGGACTACGGTGCCACGGCAGAAGAGCTCGAGGCTCATTTTCATGGCTGCGGTTCAGTAAACAGAGTCACCATCCTATGTGACAAATACACAGGGCATCCCAAGGGGTAATAAAACATCGATATACCGTACCTTTTCACTATGCAGTAGAGGGGTGGTTATCATCACCAATTCACACTGTTGTTGAGAAATAAGACGTTTAGATGTTTCTGATCATCTCTAATAAATGAAGACATTCCCTGCTTGTTGCTGATTTGGGTTTGTTTTTCTTCAGGTTTGCCTATATTGAGTTTGCAGACAAAGAGTCTGTTAGGACAGCCATGGCTTTGGACGAGTCCCTATTCAGAGGAAGGCAGATAAAGGTAAGAATTTCAGCTTTTTAAATGTTCCTATTTTCATAGAGCAGCTGGGGGGTCCTCACATTGAAAAGTCAGCAGTCGTAGGTCAGAACAACAAGAAAAGTGACACCATTGCAAGATGAAATAAGAAAGGGGCAATGTGAAGAAGCATAACAAAGATTATCACCTGTAGGGGTGTGCCATATCATTCACATTATATATCGGTATAATTTATTTTTATTTTTCGTGACAGTGGCAATATTTTGATTTAATTGACACAATAACATCATACGGTTAAACGCTGCAACAACAAGCATGGCTGAAAGCTAAAGTAACATTAATGCTGTCTCCGCGGTGCAAGAGTTGCTTCCAAAAAGGGGAGCGAATTCAGTAGTGTAGTAGTGTGGTTTTGTTGCAAAAGATCAGATGTAAAACAAACCGGGGGAATGTTAAAGAAGTGCAAGAAGACTGTAAGAACAAATAAGGGCTGTACAACAAACTTATTTCACAGAGCAGAAGCACCTGGTTGAGTACGAGGATCGCTGTAATATCGTGATATTATTTTAATGCCATATCAATTTGCCCCATGTGCCCTGTGGCTTCATCATTGCAAGTTGCTGAAATATTTAGTGCATTTACAAAATGAACTGAGCCAGTGACTGTGACACTAAATTTAGCTGATGCTGGAGTGACTGTGGCAAAAACTACTTTGATCACTCCTCCAGATCTGGGTGGGGTTGTCCTGTTTAGCACAAAGACAACTATATTTCTGCCAAAGAGAAATTTGATGAAGGTGTCTCATTTTCATTGTTGTTGGTTGAGCAGAGCAGCTCTACAGTAGATGATTATCAGATTATTTGTGCTTCTCTGGTGAAATTTCCTAATAGTGACAGGGGCCGATGCTCAGTTGGGCATGAATTTAAAGTTTATAAATATGCTTTTGTCACCAAGAAACCTAAATACATCTGCTATTTCAAACTGAAAGGAAAGCTTGATTTAAAAATGTTTAGAATAAGATTCATATTACCTCACCGGCCACAAGACTGGAAGTCAGTTTATGTACCGGCCCCTTGATTGATTTCTCGCTCCTCAGGTGGGCGCTAAGAGAACAAACAGACCAGGCATCAGCACCACAGACCGCGGCTTTCCACGGGCTCGGTTCCGGTCACGGGGAGGAAGCTTCTCATCGCGTGCACGCTACTACAGCGGCTACACGCCACCCAGAGGCAGAGGACGGGCCTTCAGGTGAGCTGACGCCGAGGCGCCTCAGGTCTGACGCCGTGGGAGAACACTGGACCTGCATGCACTGCACCTCACTCACTGTTTGCATTGGAAGGAAAGGACAGGAGAAAACAGGGCAGACAATTATGAACAGCCAGGATTAGCAGCAGCTGTTATAGATAGACCTGCAGTTACTTTATTGGCATTTCTTGTACAGACGAGGAATTCAGGAGAAAACACAGATTGGACTAAATTGGTGCACAGCAAATTAGAGTTGCCTGTTTCGGCCCTCAATCATAGTCGGGGTTAACACTGTCCCCTCACTGTATTTTACCACAAGTAGAACAGGGCAAGAAAGTTAATGTTTGAGAATCCTGAACATCTCTATTTGCTATGCTGGTGACAAATGAAAGGAAAAAGCAACATGAAGTGTCTTAGTTCGGAGTCAGGCCTCCATGAGCCTCCAGAACAGCTTAAGTGCTCCTTGCCAAGTGTATGGAACTCTTTTGGAGTTCGTTTGGAGTCCTCCACAAGATAACCCCTCATTTATATTTTTTTATGTATACACACACACACATAACCTTCATTTAATCAGGTCGTCTCATTGAGATTAAGATCTCTTTTGCAAGAGAGACCAGAGTGCAGCGGGGGGGGGGGGGGGGAAAAAAAAC
>NC_060150.1:30368290-30373439 GCF_021292245.1 Micropterus dolomieu | reverse complement strand
GAACAAACATAGCCAGACATAACAAGGCATCAGAGGAAGTCCCATACATCACTAAATAGATCTGAAGATAAAAGTTTAGATGATTTGGTGTTGCGGGGATGGTGGTGGAGAGCATTATCTTACACGTTGGTTCAAAATCTTCCTTAAGTGTGAAACTGGGTTGAGATCTGGTGATAAGGCCGTAGCATTTTATTCACATAATTTTCATACTCAGCAAACCATTCAGCGAGCTTTGGTGCACGTAAGCATCTGCATTTGATGCTTCTCCGCTCCTTTATTCAGGTTTTTCCTTTCATTTGTCCCTTGTCTGTAGTTGACTTGCAGGGTTCATACATCAGGAAGTTTGCAGTACCTCATGCTGCTGGTAAAAATGCCCTGAGCACAAGCCTGTGTGGGATGTTTATTAATAAATGTACTTTAGCAAACAAACAGCTTGAGGACAGCTCATAAAATTATCTAGTGGAAATGTGTCCCCTTGCTTGGTGCAAATTGTTGTCCAGATTTAGTTTTGTCACCAGAGATAATTGGGTGGACAGTGTAGTGTAAGAAAGGTGGGTTTTTTTTTAATATTATTTTATGTGGTCACATCGAAAAGACTTGATAGACTGAGCAAGCAACTTGAGAATGGAGATGAGGAAAAACAAAATTCCTTCACGATAGAGTAGAGGGGTAAGTACAGAAGGGCAGAGAAGAAATCTGAGCATTGTCAGTGAGAGGAGGTAACATTTCTAAAGGTCTTTAGACATTCGCTTTAAGATCTGAGTGTTGCGTGCAGTGTGTAAATATATTTGGAGAGTCTAATAGAAACACAGATGCACAAACATGATGTGTAGTGAGGTTAGAAATCACATCAGGTGTGGGACTGAGGGGCTCACTACATACCACATCACATACAACCATTTCAATACAGGCCAACAGACTTGGTGCACATCACTTTGTTCTTCCCATGCTGTCAGTAACACCATGTGTGGGTCAGTGCCAACGTAATGATTACAGAAAGGCACAGGTGCAAAGCTCCGCCAGCTGGTTTTTCATTTCTTTTGGGAGGAGTTGGGATGCCATTTGTAATTAGACCATTTATGGCAGGCAGTGGTTCAAACCATTTAGCATTAACTGAGACGCTGCTTCACTCTATTCCAGCATTGTGGCAGCTGTGTCTGACGCTCCACATCATCAGTAGTATGTTCAAAACCTGTCGCAGCTGCCAGTTGTGATGGTGTTTGTGGTGGTGTGTTTTTGTTTTTATAGAGCTGTTAAACTCTGTGTGGTCTGTCGTTACTGTGGTACATATTGAACACCAGAAAAGGCCTGCTGTCGATCAAAGTGTTGTGCACTGATTCTGGTGGCTTTCTTCATACAGTGTGTTAACGGGCTATACTTCAGCTCTCCAGTGGAGTCCTGTAAGTCTTTGTAGTCTGGTTTCTACTGCAAGGCCTCATGGGGTTTTCACTGTAAACTTTCACTAAGTGTTTACAGCATGTGATTAACACACTTGGCAGTTAACCTTGAACTAGAGCTGCAAAAATAATCTGAGAGGTTTAGAGTATAATTGAACAACATAACCTGCAGTCTACCCTTTTTTTATATAAACTGTGGTTAGCCCTGGTAGGCAGTGAGAAGTCAAGGCTACAAAGAATCTCACTAGAAACTCCTCATTAAACCCCATCAAGCTCTATCTTTGGAGCCATCTTGTTGAAAAGCGGTGTGGAGCCAAACACGTTGATCAGCATGCCAACTTCCCCACACATGCACTGAGCTTTGAGACTGAGAGATTCTGATTCGGTCCTCCCTGTAAAGCATCTGGAACCTTTAGCCCTTGGGTGTTGCTTAATGTTGAACACAGAACGATTTCCAGAAGAAAGATGCTGCAGGAGTAATTTGGGAAAGAGGCTAAAACCCTCATGCAGAGGTCTTTTTTTCAGTGACTAAACAGTTTGCAAAGTTCTTCAGACAAGCCCCATTTTTTCCCTTGCTCTTGACTCGAGTATTTGCAATGAAGTCCCATTTCAGTAGGGCTGCAACGATTATTCGACGTCGACTATACAAAAAAATTTGTCGACGTCAAATTTCATTCTTGAAGTATTGTTACAGAGAGGCTGTTTAAGGGAGAGATAGCAATCTTCTTAAGAACATTTCTGGTTGTTTATTTCTAACTACTGTGCACTACAGGAAGTACTGGGTGCAGTATCGCTTCCACTGTCTGCTATGACTGCTTGACTGTAAGACTACTCACGAAGAAACATTCACGCAAGAAGTGGAAAGCAACAGAGAAAGAGGCTAACGGCAAAACATTTTTTGTTTTTGTTTTTTTTACAAGTTTTAGATGTTATTTAATCACTTAATACACTTTTGAGTGCATTTGAGGTGAAAAATCAACTGTGGAGAATTTAAATATTGTCAGTTTTACTAAAGTTGATGGCGAATCGAAAATGTGCTTAAACGTTTTCGGGGTTGAGAAGCTCCACAAGCGCCCGCCAGGTGAGCGGGGCCGGCCAGCCGGCCGGCCAGTCACCCCCACTGAGCCCTCTGGTCCCAGTTACTCAGAAACAACAGAGCAGCAGCGACAGGAAAGGCCACAACTGAAAGATAGTTATTCACAATCTGAGTAATGGTTTAACATTTTAACAAGTAAATCAAGAAACCTCTGGCTCGTGATGTAGCCTACAGAACATTATCTGCATATAGCTTAAAACTAATAAGCACATTGGAAAAATAAACTACAGTAGTAGTATGAAAGAGGACTATTGCTTTATTATTCTAAATAGACATTACATTGTTAGTGTACAGTTGTGGTTATAGTACTTGATTTTAATTTGCTTTTGTTTTATATAGTTCTTTGTTGAAAAGTTAAAAGTTAGTATAACTCAGTGAATTATAGGAGTAGCCTATGCTGTCTAGGCATCTTCCCTGGTTTACCCCTGGCGTTAATACTGGTTTACTATTCAGAATGAACACCTCGTTCACTTAATGGTAACGTTAGCTAGTTAGGCTGTGTGTTTGAGATCAGTAATTCATTTGAAAGATATTTAATTAGTTAAATGGTTAGTGTTAAGAGGGTGACAAAAATAATTGTGACTAATCGAATAAATAACAGATTAGTCGACTGCGAAAATAATCATGAGTTGCAGCCTTACATTTCAACGAGTCTACCCTTTTTAGATAACCACAAGAAAGGGTTACATCTCTGCTCATTCCTTTGTGTGAGAAAATGTCTGAACCACAAGGTCAGAATCTCTCTAATCACTCTGTGTACTTACTCCAGCCACTCCCACACATACCAAGAAACCCTAACCCTGCCAGTTTACTCGCTGGGATTTGGCCCGAGCTGCAGGACAAGGCACACAAAGACCGGGCTTAAATCAAGTCTCCATGAGCTGAAAGTACTGATACTAATGGGTATTTTATTGGCAAATAATTTATTGAAACACTAAGCATTATTTGCATTTGACTTTTAACTGCTTTAAAGTCGGCTTGTTGGTTTGTATGCAGAGGTAAGACATGATTGTTGATCTTGAAAGTTCTGTCTGGCTGATTTGTAGTTATGTGATCATGAAAGTAAGATTTCACACCCCTATCCAACAGAACAGCAAGAGCCTGAAAAGGCTTGGCAAAAAAAAAAGTACAGTTTTGATTATGTTGTCCAGTCAGTCGGATTTAAACCTGGTAGTTCCAAGGTCATGAAATAGTAATATGACTGCCGTGGCTGAACTCAATCTAGAAAACACCCTCAAGGGTATTACTGATAGCTACATAGTGTATCTTCTTCCCATTATCTAACGGCAGTGTTTAATATGTAATAATCACCCACAGAGAATAGCATGCAGAGAATTGTTCCACTTGAACTGGCCTTGATCACTTCTCGCAGAGGAGAGCAGAAGGGCTGTTTGGTCCCTACATCAGGAATTCATCACTGGTCTACTTAAGACCGCACTGCACTTGAACAGAATCAGACTCAGATCTGAACCTGAGCCGCACTTTTCACTGGTGCCTTGTCTTGTTGCGGGAACACATCCATGGTGAAGAAAAACACATGGTGAGTTCAGAATCTTTGCATTGACCCCTTGTGTGCTTGGGAGGATTTCACAGTTCTTGGCTACGGCCGTGCAATCACAGTCCAACAGATACATTCTAATAAAGTATCTAAGTGTTGATTGGCTTTCTTTATAAGAAGTTCAGATTTAACAAGGCCTCGGCAAGTGTTGTCTGCACAGGCTAAAACAGAGCAACATCTGCCAGAATTTAAAGTTTACATGCCCTTAAGAAATTGGCGTCTGGGATTACATCCATTAACAGCATTGTTGGAGTCATCTTCCCAAGTTGGCATGGTAAAAAGCAAAGATTTTGATGTGAGCCAGAAGACACGCATACTGTACTCATGATGTGGAAGAACCTTTTTTTTATTATGCTTATGTGTGTCCTTGCATGTACATTAACCCCCCCACCCACACACACACACACAAACTCAGATTCACCTTTACAGCGCTCACGCCCAGAAACGAGGGTTCATTACTGCAGCCTGACCTCAGCATCTATCCTAATGCCTACTGGTTTCAGTCCCAGTGTGACCTCTTTTTGTGTTGTGTTGCCACTGATTGATGTGAGAAGGTGGAGTGTGTGTGTGTGTGTGTGTGGAAGGTTTGCTGCTTCCTGGCGTTTGTGTATGTGTTGGGCAGTGTTTGAGTGTATTATAATGCTGCAGCTGTGAGTTGTGTCCGCCCCCAAATTGGTGTGTGTGTGTGTCTATATGTACGTGCACCGTGTCGTGGCTGGGGGGTACGTGTGTGGTGCTGTTTGTCCTCAAGGTCTTTCCCCACAGTGACCCAAGAGGCGGCTCTCGCAGAGAGAGAGAGAGAAAGAGGGAGAGAGAGTGCCTTTGCTGTCCCCTCACACTCACACACTTAGTATTATTATTCTAACATCTGGAAGTTAAACACTTTTCCTCTCTTGACAAAGCTGCTTTCAGCTTCTTTCAACACTGTAGTCCCTTCTTCCAGATTTATTTGTTTACCTTGTTAATCAAAGGCACCATACCGTTAAGATGGTATGTCTATTCAGTGATTTGTGAACACTGTCCTAAACTTTCTGTCATTCATTTTTATATACATACCAATAACACCCCCCCCCCCCCCCCCCCCCCCCCCCCCCCCCC
>NC_060150.1:30352888-30368259 GCF_021292245.1 Micropterus dolomieu | reverse complement strand
ACCCCCCCCCCCCCCCCCTTCCAGTTTACTTCTTGGACTGAAATTTCAGCAGACCCTTTCTCTGCCCACAATCATACATACACTATATTATATCACACCAGGAAATTGGTGTCCGTCTTTTTAAGCCAACCAGAAAAAAACTCACCCTCTTTTTCTCTCTCTTTTCCAGGGGCCGAGGGCGAACAACATCGTGGTATTCCCCTTACTAAACCCCCCCCCCCCCCCCCCCCCCCCCCCCCCCCCCAACACTCCCTTACTATCAAACCTCTTCCCCTCTCTGTTCCCATTTAAAAAAATAAAAAAAGCACACACAGTGGGGGGGAAAAAAAATTTCCTCTCCCTTCCCCAACAATAAAAGAAGAGCCCCAGAAGAGAGAAAAAAAGACAAAAAAGAAAAAAAAAACACTTCTCCTGGACAGAGAGACTGACTGGCCGCAGTGTGAGATTGTGTGTGAGCGTGCGTGTGCGGAGGTTGATGCGGTCACCCCCTGGTAAGGTATAAGTTGGCCATTGGGGAAAGAATAACGGTGGCAGATTTCATCATTTGTTTGTTGTTGGTTTTGAGGGGCGGGGAGGGGGCAAAAAAAGGAAAAAAAAAAGAGCGAGAAGATGGTATCTCAGGCTGCAGATGTGTCTCCTTTGGTCTGGCTGTGACCTCCTGCTTTCACACCATCACCAACACAGCCCACCCACTCACCCTCAACCACCAAAACAAGAGAAAAAAAAGTGGGGGTGGGGGGGCAGCAACAAGAAAAGATACTGTATTCATTTATTATTTTTTTTTTTTTTTTTTTTTTTTGCTTTTTAATGTACCGTACATATGTGAAACTTTCACTAGCCAGAGTACTTGTTGTGTTTTAAGTTTGTGGTTTGGAGTATATCATTACCTACCAATCCCTCCCCCCTCCCTCAACCCCTTTTGTGTCCGCCGTTCTCTGCACCTTTCACCCCCTCCCCTCCCTGCATTTTATAACCCATGCTTTTTCTTCGTTCCCCCTCCCCTCCTCCCCTCCTCTCCCCGGCTCATCACACCATGGATTGTTTTTCGCTGTCCGCTGCTCTGTGGACAGTGATGGAGCTTCAGTGTTCAGTGGGATTGTACATGCATAGATTTTGTTTTTTCTTTCTGTTTTCACGTGAGCGGGGTTCCTCGTTGTGCTGCCACCTCCCCCGCCGCTCGTCCATACCTGTCACCTCCAACTCAGGCATGGCCAAAGCTTATTTTATACCCTTGACAGGCATCAATGTTTTTATTTCGTGCTACCCCTGCATCCCACCTCCTTCCCAACCTCCCCTACCTTCTTCCCACCCTCCCCTCTGTGCTCCTTGTCTTCCGTCTCTCCTCCTCCCCTTTCCCCACCCCCCCTCCTCTCTCTGTATATTAGACCACTTCTTGTCGTTTCAGGTTTCAGGACCAGTGGAGGCTGACGACCCCTCCCCAGGTGGCGCCGGCCCCCCCCACTGTCTCCGCAGCGTCTCTCTCTCTCTCTGCTCCCGCTATGCACACTCACCCCATCCTGTCCGTGTGGGGGGGCGGGGGGCAGGGTGACCACAGGCCCGCCGCGGGGGGCATTTACTACAACAGCAAACGCTGATGATGCTTTTAGTCCCTTTTCACACGTCAACTCACTCTCTCACACACACACACACACACACACACACACACACACACACACACACACACACACACACACACACACACACACACACACACACCTGTTCAACATACACCACAGAACATTGCAGTACAGGCGGCACTTAACAGGCAGCCAACCCAACACATGATTTATATACAGAGAGCTGAAGCCAACACAACATAGCTGAGTGGCAGGCAGGCAAGTTTGCGTGAGTGAGGAAGGCAGGACCAGAGACAAGGGTGTTTATTGGGGTGTACAGTGCGGACCTTAAGGCGCCCCCTTTCTCTGACTACGCGCAGTGCAGTCACGGCTTGTCTGAGGAAGGCTGAAGAGCTAACGGCATTGATTATTAATTTAATAAATGGAGTGGGCCGGAGCTGTTATTTTAGGGCAGGGAAAGTCAGGGGTGGGGTTTGTGTGGAGACTTTTTTTTTTTTTTTTCTTTGAAGAAAAAGGGGAGTGGGTTTGAACAAATGTTTTGCTTTTTTTTTTAACCCATGAGTCTGTAATTAGGAAAAAAAATAAAAAATAAAGACATTGTGTAAAAATGATGCTGTGTCTGTGTGAGTTTGTTCTGATCTATTCTCCATCTGGCTGCTTCCCAAGAGTGTAGATCAAACTGAACTGAATGTGTTTCTTTGCAGGTCAACCAATACTAAAATGACTTCTACACCATCATGGCTCTGCTAGCAAAGGGTTAATTTAATGATACAAGAAAGGAATGTGCTCTAAATGCCAGTGTTTGTCTGAATTGATGGTCTGTTGTCACCTCTGATAAAGAGGCAATGTGACTGCCCTCTAATGGAGAAATAAAACATGAAATGAAAATATAAAGTCAACAGGAAATGTTTATTCCACAAAGTGAATGGAAAAGGCATACACCATGCAGAGGTCAGAGGGAGTTCATTACTGTAGTACAACTAACTTTAGTAATAAAATCCTTCAAATTAAGAACTTGAATGATTGCAGTTCTTCAGAAATCATCTTCAAGTCATTTGGTCTATCTGTGCTTCTTAAAAGCTGCAGAAAAGGACACAGGTGATTAATAACATGAAACACAGAAGTTTAACTACTAATTCCATTTCTCAGTAATGTATAGTTGTAGACGTGTGCTCATCTGAATCAACAAAGACTGAAAATGTTTTTTAATCACATAACACATGAATAATTTTTTGATTAGTTGGATCTATAATGTGAGTTTTCTATAAACCGAAAGAACTATCCCTATTGCACAGTCCTGGTAAACTAAATGCAAACAGCTAACGCTGGAGTACTTCTTTTGACAGTTACATAACAATGAAGAAAGAGTGTTTATGTTAATTGACCCTAATTAGTTTTTAAAAAGTGATTTTGTACTGTGGTGTATTTGAGTGTTCCTCACCTCTTCTTTTGGTTGTCTTCTTCATGAGTTTCTTCTTTTTCTTTGGTCGAGGGTTATCCCCGTCCTGTGGCCATAAAGACAAAGTGTAAGAAACAGCAGCTGCATTGAGGATGTGATCTAAATAAAAACAAGCCACAATGCTCCCATTCATACTGTTTGCATACTATAGTGGCTTCTTGTGTCCAACACAAAATCTAAACATAGCACATGGATTTTCTAAGTCATCTTAAATACATTTAGCTAAATGAATTTTCCACATCTGAGTGAGGTTGGCTCTCAGTAGTACTTTTTATGACAGCCGTCAGTGACTTCAGAAAGGAAACGGCACAGAGAGGGACGCCAATCCTGTGCAGGCACAAAGTGTAACTTGCAAATAGCCCTGCCAGCACAGCACCAGACAACTGAGTCGCACGATACACAAATGTAATAAAACACTCGTTCTGTCCAATATTAATTATGTGCCGGTGGCAGCCCAGGTTGTATAATAATTAATATAAATAATTCCTGCTCTACTTAACCCCAACTCCCCCAAAAATTCCTCTCTAAAACCCAAACTGAAGGGGGACTGAAAAAGATTTTCATACGTCTGAACAAAAGATTTAGATTTTCACCAACAGTAGTGTTTCAGTCTCAGTGAGTGAAATATGAGCCCTTTACTGAAAGGTTGGTGTAAAGATGTTACTGCCAGCTCACCTGCCCGCCCTCGCCACCTGTCAGCGCGCTGATGTCACTGAAGTGTGTGATACCGCTCAACTGGCCAAACATGCCCATCACGCCTCTCTTTTTGCCGTTCTTCTGGCGTTTTGGCGTGTTGAGACGCACCATCATCGACTCCTCATAATGTTTCCTGTAAATTAAAAAAAAAAAGTTTCTGTTGAAGGACACTCATATCTGTAAAACTTCTCCCAGATTTAACACGTTATAGACCTCATTAAATATTCAAGTCATGAATATATTCCAACTGTCTTGCACTACGCCCGATCCCCACTCCCTCTCCCTCTTGATAACACTTCCTGCATCTCATCCCACCACCTATCAGCCTCCACGCGTCTGTTCAGATAAAGCAAAACACCTGTGCAGCTCATCGCGGCTCTCCCGCTCGCTCTGGAAGTCCCGCCTGTCCCTGATCTCCTCCGGAGCGTCACTGTACTGCTGCCTCAGCTCCTGGATCACAGAGCTCCTGAGGGCAGCCCGCCGCTGACGCTCTGCCTGGGCCTTCTTCTTGTCTGCTTCGCTCATGTCACCGTCTGGAGGAAACGGGTTTGAGATGAGAATTCATGGGGGGTCTTTATTTATCTATGATGCATGTGAGCAACAGGAGGTAGATAGCATTTTCTAAATGAAAAAGATGCATAGCAGCTGCTAAGAGGTGCGCTGCTTGCTTCATTCCAAACAATGTAATTCCACAGAAATACTCCAAAGAAGAGAAATCTACCCTCTTTAATCAGATGACTACTAAAGGCAGAACTTAGTAGTATTTTTATGACAAGCAAAAAAACAGCTTAAAAAGGCAAATTACATTACCATAATGCACTGCGGCAATCTTTGGCGGTACATATTTCCTGCCACTAGGGTGGGCTGCTTTCTTCTCTGTGGCCATCTTATTGTCATCTTCGCCTTCAGACTCCTCAGATTCACTCAGCTGGTTGATAAAGCAAATACAGAAAATCAGTCACACAGTACAATACTGTATGTTCAGTATTTACATTGTTTAAATGTCTTGAAGCAATCACATACAAGTAATACCATTTTGTTAGGATTACAGGTTTTAGGATGATCCATTCAATCAATAAAGTTAATTTGTGATCAACTTTTCCACACGAATAAAAAGAGGGATTCAAATGAGCACGATATTCTGCCCTTACTTTGCTGATAAGATTCTCAGGGTTAGGACGCAGCTGCAGGGGGTCATTTTCATCTGAAATCAACAAAATTCATGAGACAGTGTTTTATACCGAAGCCTGTGAAACATGAGAGGGAGAATATCTTCCAGATCCACAAGCCTAATATTTGTCCTATAGCTCATTTCTTTCATAGAATGCTTATCATCAGATTATTGGTGGATGCATTCATCACCACCAATATCAAATTAGTCTTACCTAAACTGCCGGTGACAGCTGTGCGCACAAGTTTATCAATCTGATACTTGAGTTTGTGGTCTAGCGGTCGCATCTTCTCCAGCACCTTAAAAGCAGGATGGAAAGCTGATTAGACGCTGTGCCAGCTGGATAAAGATAAGAATAAACTATTTTATCATCCGCTGTCTGTATCTACAGTCATCGCACCGTTCTGATTGTGACGACTCTGTTCAAGGCGTCGCTGTCTTTTATTTTGCCTCCTTCTGTTTTGACGGCGATCAGGTGAGTGAGGTCTTGAAGATAGAAGAGCAGCAGGTGGTACCGAAGGTCCAAGAAAGACAAACCCTGCAGGGAGAGGAGACAGACGGAGAGTCAGAGTTTGTTCCAATTCTCAATTGGACGCCTGTCTTTTTTACTGGCCTGGTGTGGCTCCATGTTTTGATAAATAAACACAGGTCTCAAATAGAAGCCTGGTCTGGTTTTTATAGAAGTTCTCTGAATGTATAAAACCTCTTAAACCCCAACAGGTCGCCTGCTTGAGCTAGTTCTAAGCTGCTTAGATTGTGCATATAAATATAAATGTTAAGTTTTGTTGATGTGGACATGCTGCACATCATTAGATCGGTTAGATTCTCCACAATTCATTCGTACAGTTAATTTCACATTTTAAAAAAATCCAGATTTACCGGTATGGTAAACAAACAACAAACAAATGTTTACACAAGTTATATTCATTGTAGTTGAAGTTTTGGGCAAACAAAAACATGAAAAATCTTTAGAAATCTGGACAGCATGGCTACAACTTTTGACTACAAATTTAACAACACAGGGGCAATAAAATAAGGTAATAATGACACATGGACCGAGTTTTAGTTGATTCAGTACTTAAGTGAACAAATGTGTAATTAAGCAAATGAGTAAATGGGGCTTTGGGCCTGCTAGGCCCAGATGAAATTGACAATCCGGGCTAACATTAACATTTCTGATCAAGTCCCTGCTCACCTTAGAGGTCTTAAATGCCCCATCTTTGACTTGTGTTAGCAGCTCACGGACATGACTTGTAACTGAGGCCACCTGAAGAGAAGAGCGACACAGGGTGTTTCAGCTGTGGTGAAAGTGACCGTGATAAAAAAAAATAAACAAAACACATCACCATGGGGATGGTGATAGAGACACCGTCACTTGATAATCAATCAACAGAAAATTTAGGAACAAGATTATGAGAAGCACGCTATACTGTGATATGTCACCATGCGATCTAAGCGTGCTTATGAATGACTTCGTATAGTTTTACTTACTTTAGTTTTACTCACACAAAAGCACTCACCATCTCTCCATTCATAAACATTATTATTACAGTAGCAGGCCTTACCTGTTCTGTGAGACTATTCAGCAGCTGTACAGCTTTGGGCAAATCACTTTCAATTAAATTCTGTCAGAAAGTAAAATTACATGTCAGAAAAACAATGCTAAAACTGCTGGCACCTTTTATTTAACGTGACAGTAAAATGTGGGTCATGTTAGTAACGTTAGAAAGGCTACTGTAAGTAAGTTAGCTAACGTCGTTAACAAAACAACTACTATCACTCCCTTGTATCAATCTCTCATAGGCTGTTTCAGAATACACACACACACACAATTATAAGAATGGTATACAATGTTAAGAAACACCGGAGAAAGATAAAATAAATGTTTTATGAACTAGCAGCTAGCCAAGCTGTACTCACGTTGTCAATAAGGGAAGCCATTTTGATTCAAATGTAACCTACGGATGCCGTAGAGGGACTAAAGTCACAGCGCTTGGGTGTTCTGCCCGCTACAACTTTGCGGTGTTGAGACATTGGAGCTCATCCTGTAGGCTACTGCTACAGTGTTACAATTAAACGGAAAATAACGGACAGCTATTAAACAATATGCATTATTATTATATATTTATTAACTCTTATCTGTCTAGCTGACACAGTGTCACGGGCCTGTGCCTCTAACATCTGCTTCATCTGTGAACTATTTACTCTTAATTTTTTTATTGCTGTAATTGAGTTTCTTATTTTAATCATAGATATCAAATATAACATCAAATATCAACAAAAATATATGTCTGCATGCTGTTCTTATACTGTGGGCCTATATATCACATCTCCTACCTCATGTACATTGAAATACCAAAAACATGCACAAAGTGTGTATCCAAGTGTGTATCCACACCTGTGTATCTTTGTATGTACATTGAGAGCAGTGTAAAAATGTCCTGTATGTGTACACATATCTGGCCAATTAAAGTGATTCTGACTTCTTCTTATTCAATGTGACCTGTTGCTGAAAGCTGCTGAATTCCCTCATCCCAGAATTAGTTTTGAAATGAAGAGAGAGAGAGAGAAAAGAGAGAGAGAGAGAGATAAAGAGGAAGTGATGGTGATATAAACAGAGGGGAGGCCTACCTGTCTGCCTCCTGTCTTTCACATCATTTTCAGTCAAACTTTCTGAGGAACCTGAAGAATATTCAGAGTTTGTGGAGCGCTAAGTCATGGTAAGTCTGATAATAACTTTTTTAGTGTGTGGAGAAATGCAGGCAGATATTAAACAAATAGGGTTCTACCACGGACCCCTAGAATTTAAAGCAGAGGTTGTTTGACATTTCTATTATAGTTATATTGGAACAACAGTACCAAATGTTTTTTTAGCTTGCTGAACAAAAAGCAGTTGAGTAAGATGAGGAGTTGTTTTGTGTTTGTCTGTGCAGGTTCTAGTCATCCCAGTCATAGTTATCCAAGCAAGGTTAAACTCAAGGGCAACTGGACCTGCCGGATATCTTTTTTGAGTTTGTAGAAAATATACAATTTCTGCTTTATTTGATACTGTGCAGATAGATATAAAGAGAAGAGACGAAGACTAAAGATGGAATTGCATAAATATAGGTTACAACTAGATTCACACTCACAACAATATTCTAAAATGATATGATGAAGATAAAGAATTCCTGAGAATTAATATTCCAATAGTGTGCAGATTGTTTTTTCTTTGCTGTATGTTTTGCGTTAATGTTAGGCTGCATCTAATAATTACTTTTATAGTCAATTAATATGCTGATTATTGTCTCAATTGATTGATTGACACTTGTCTGGTCTATAAAATGTAAAATAAGGTTTATATAATGAAAGTACTTGTTTTGTCCGACCAACAGTGCAATACCTAAAGAACCAAAGTTTACTATCATAGAAGACTAAAATAACCAGCAAATATTCACATTTCTGACGCTGGAACCGCTGAATCTCTTATTCTTTTGTTTTTGCTAGTAGTTGATAGATTTTCTTTTGATTGAATAATTATTTCAGCTGTAATATACTGTTCCTATACTCTTGACTTGTATCCGTCCTCCCATGGACGCCTCACTTAATAACCTTCAAAAGACAAGATGTACAGATGGCAAGGCAGACAAGCTTTTATTTGTAGGCAGTCGTATTAATGTTCTTTAGTTAAGTGAAAGTAGACATCACACTGTAAAAATACATCATTGTGAGTAAAAAGTCATGAATTCTTACTTGAGTAAAAATACAGAGGTATTTTCAGCCAAATGTACAAAATTGAAAGTTCACAATATACAGCAGAATGATGCCTTTCAGGGAGTTAAATAAGCATATATTATATTTGATTATTGCTTATTATCAGGACAATAGCATGTAAGCAGCTTTTTGCTGTTGTAGTTAGTGCAAAGTAACTTAGTAGGTACTATAGTTGTCAGATAAATGTAATGGAGTAATAAGTATAATATGTACCACTGAAATATAGTGAAGTAGAAAAATAAAGTAGCATAGAGCTAAATTAAATTTAAAAAAAGAAAACCCTAATCTTTTTCTGCTTCCAAACCCCTCCAGATGTCTGATTCCAGAGTGTCTTCTGTCATCCAGGAGTGGGCAAGCTCATACCCGGGTCAGGTCCACACCCAGACCCTGAACCCTACCACTTCCAACCTTGCTGGATCGACTAACCAGCTGGCTCAGATGGACATGATACCGTACAGCCAATCTCAGGGCCTGGTGAGGGGGGCCTGTGACGACAGAATGGCTGAGCAGATGATGGGACTATCTTACCTGCCGTACACGTCTTCCTGTCTCAACAACACCTCGAGCGCAGGGAGCACAAACCACCACCAGAGCCACTCCAACAATCAGCAGGTTTGTGTTTGTGAAACAGATATTTGTGGGTGATAGATTTTTTTTAAAGAATACCTTCTTTGAGTGGGAAAAGCCTAACACTGATCTGCTCTCATCCTGCTTCCCCACAACTTAAACATATTTGTGTTTCTGACCTCCAGGACTTCTCTTCCTTTCTCCTGCCAACTCTGCGGGCCCCAGTAAACAAGAGGAGCATCAGCAAGGACAGTGCAGAGTACCGCCTGCGACGCGAGAGGAACAACATCGCTGTGAGAAAGAGCCGGGACAAGGCCCGCAGGAGGATCCAGCTGACCCAGCAGAGGGCCCTGCAGCTGCAGGAGGAAAACCAGAAGCTGCAGATGAGAATAGGGCAGCTGACACAGGAGCTGGACACTCTCAAACACATCCTGTCACAGCGCCACCTGCATGGAAGTGAGGAGGGAGCAGCAGGGGAGTCTGGTATCTAGACCCTGTACCTGTCATTAATGTCTAATTGAAGGCCTCAGAAGCATTTCTGGTGTCTAGGCAGGCCTCCGGGACTCAGTCAAATCATTTACCAAATGGCAACAATTTGTGAAAAAGTCACATTTAAAAGGAGAGGAGTTTTGAAAATGAAGCAGTTTGTGAGGATGTAATGCCAGATATAAAAGGGCTTAGCTATAGTTTCATACTGTATAACTGTGAAGGGAGAAAGCATGCTGGCACAGCTGTAGCAACCACTGAGGACACTGAGGTCATGTCCTCCGTCTCTTTTCTTTACATTTTCATGGTAATGCAACCAGGGGGGAGTTTACATTCTACAATTGATGAATTCCTGTTAAGCTCTCTGTGCTCGCACAGTACAGTTTATGTTGATAAAGGTGGCAGATAACACTCAAATTTGCTGTAATTTTTTGAAACAGTGGGTCTTCAGTTTCACACAGAAGTAAAAGAAAGCAGCTTCTCATTTCCAGCTGACAACTGTGGGCTTCAGTCTGCCGAAATGACGACTGCCCATGGCAGATTTGATCAGTGGTAGGTAGCTAGTGCAAGCTAATGCCACAGGGAAAACCCCATTAAGTTGCAGTTGACCTTTTAATGTTTCCAGCTGACTCTCTTTCAAACAAATGGATGTCCCAGTCCTCAACAGATATTTTTCTGATTTAACCCCATGCTCCAAAGTTTCCCAGAGTGTTGGTAGTAAGCCAGTCAGCTAAACATGCTGACAGACATGCAGCTGAAGCTCTTGGTTTTGTACAGGCCAAAAATAGACAAAACCAAACTCTTAAGATAATTAATACTTCAGATAAAGGATCGCTTTTTGCCCCATATGCTCACATCCAAAGCTTGACAGGCCTTTCATGCCTACTTATTATGGTTGCTAAGCTAAATCTGACTGTCCGTTCTGGTGGCAGGCATTTAGCAAATGGTCAGTTAAATTCTTGGCAACGTGGATTAGGCTTTAAAACAACATATCACAGCGAGAAATTCAATTTACAGGCATTCTACAGCAAATGATAACTGATGTAGTCGCTAGTTTGCTATCTGGTCGCAATTTTCTGTCACTCATGACCTAAGTATTTCTGAACTTGTGTGTCTAGGGCCCTGCACACTGGAGCTTTGAAGAGATTAATAAAGCACCTGAACTTTTTGAAAAAGGGGCTTGGAGTCTCAATATAAAGTAGGAAGATGTGTGGTGGGTTTGAATGTAGAAGCCATTGCATATTCTAAACTGCAAGTGAACAGATTGGAGAGTGCAGGGAAACTTTTATTGAGTCTGTGCAGATTGTAAAACAGAATTTGTGAGATGGGGGTAAGGATTTTAAGGAGATGTTGATGTGCAGTACTGTAGATCTAAAAATCTGAAAGATTGCACAAATGGGCCCAGAAACAAGAAGTGCGGAAGGTTCAATTTAGCCAATTCCAAATGAACTTTCCTAAAAGTTCCTAAAGCATGCATATAATCCTCACAGACCCTTCATAAAGAAGACCACTGGATTTGTAATATGATTTGATTTAACAAACATTGCCTAATCATCTACCTGCCACTTCTTGTCATTGTCAGAGATGATTGTAAGTGTTGTTGCCCAACAAGGTTACACAAGAACCTGTGGTTTGTAGGGGATTCAATGAAATCGAAGTGTCCCTCTCTGTATAATACTCTATCTTTTGTCACTAAATAAGTGTGTGGGATTACTTGAAACAATGTTTTAAATAATATGTAAAAATATAATCTTTAATGTTGTTGAATGAGTTTTGTAATTTTATAGTAATACATTGTAAAAGCAATACTTTGTCAAATATTTTCCGAAATAAACACATAATTGCTTGAGCTTGTGCAACTGTCTTTTTAAATCCCTTATGTTTAATTCCAATTCTAACGCAAAAAAAATAAACAAATCTACCAAGTATATTTCATCACTCCTTTGGATATTAAACCTCAAATAGCCTTTATAGATGCAGAACCACCAAGCTTTGATTATAGTGCAGTGCAGCTTTAAACAACACATAATGGTTGATAAAACCCCCATATCTACATTTAAGCATAATTTTTCTCAATTCTCCACTGCATCCTGGGAACATGGCGTGCACCTGCCACATTATTTACCATAAGCTGTCTACCCACAGAAACGGACGTCATGCCATGGACCGTTGTGCACCAGCGGTTTCCCTTTGTGGGATGGGCAAGATTTCAACACAGTGGAGGACGGAGATGAGGAGCGCAGAGATAGTATCAGTGTTTCGGGCTGCCAGGGCCTTCCTGTGGCGGTGATGGTAGTGAAGGGACATACAGATAGGAGATAGAGAGGAGGAGGTGGGGGCAACAAGCCAGACATTTCTTTTTTTATACTCTTTGCCCAAAACAATAGTTGCAACACTTGGTAAAATATTTTTAACACTGTTAGATAACCAAAAACAGCATGGGATTTCTTTGCATCTCGTTCCCAAGATCAAGGATCACATGATTTATCACTCTTGGTATGATGTTCAAGATAAAGAAAGCACCCACTCAGTTCCCTTTCCATGTCTAGTTTCTTTGTTGCCTATAATGTTAAAAATATTACAAGTAAATAATTATTTTAAGTATTTTGAGCCTAACTTTATCTCACTGCTGGTTTGGCAAAAAAGACCAAATGAGGCAACAGGGGTACAGACGGTCTCTCCTCTTTTATGCAAAAGTTATACTTTTTTACACAATGAGAACCTGTGTTATGTGACAGCATTACACTTATTTGGTAAAAATCAACATTTGCTGGATTCATTAGAAACAAAGTAAATGAAAATGGTTAACATCATTTTAAAGCGATCCGTGTTTTAAAATGATGTTGGGATGCAATTTTGCAACCCGCTAAACTGAACTGATAATAATTTCAACACTATTTTAATCAGCAGGAACTAAAACTTATCACATTTCATGCATTCATTTCTTCCCGATTAGATTACTGCAACTCCCTCTTCACCTCAGCAAGTCGTCCCAGGAACGTCTACAAATGGTCCCAAATGTTGCTGCAAGGTTGTTGCCCAGGCCCAGGCAGATAAGTGACATTACACCAACCCTGTCTTCATTACATTGGCTCTCTGTCAAGTTCAGGATCCAGATCAAAGCGCACTTTTTTTTACATTTAGAGCTCTGCATGGTCGGGCACCTGGGTTCATCTCAGACCTGCTTCACCTGTAGGCCACTTCAAAAAGAGGCCTACTTCTTCTGTGTGCGCATTTGAAAGCTAAAGATGACCCTGCCCTTTAAGTGGTGGCCCCAGCTTTGTGGAATGCACTTCCCTCAGGACCAATCCTCCCTGCTCTCTGCTGAATCATTTAAATAAACAATGGAAGATTTGTTTATTTAAGAAGGCCTTTGTCTTGCTATTTAAGGTGTACAATCATGTGCGTATTAAAGTTCTGTAATCGCTTCAATTTTATTGACTGACTACTTTTATAATTTTTTTATGTTTTTTTTTGCCTATGTTTTATTGCTAGATTAATTCACTGTTTTATTGTTACTGTTTATGTAATATGGAGTATTCATTACTACTTTGTGGTTGTTGTTGTTTTATTGGCATCTCTTATTATCTATTTGGTTGTAACTTTTTACTTTTATAAAGCACTTTGTGACTTGCTCTGTGATAAATGCTTTAATAAAAAAAACTTTACTTACCTGCTCACTTATATCCGGTCACTGAGTTGAAGTGTTTTATTAGATTTTATTACAGAGTGCAGTTCTGCACAGATAATCATCTGTAATATTACAAGATACAAATATAGGGCCATATTAGGAGACCCTAAACCCTGATTCATATCAGTATTTTGACAGGAAGACACATGATATGAGATGTTGGACATCACTTCAAGAAGTGTGGCTGCATAGGGACAGATGCCTTGCCAAATGAGAGATAGAACAATACACTTATAGGACTACCTTGTGTAGGACTACCTTGATTATGTCGACATACTCTTTTTTGTTTGTTACTTGAAAAAGACAAAAATAAAATAAAACAGTAGCCATAAAAAGTGTGCAATCAAACTAAAGTTCAGTTCAGGTAATGCAAATCTACAGCTGACAAAATGCAAACATTTTAATCCGCTGTATCACAATTATTAGATATAATCTACAAACATGGACTTTGTCTTCCGCATTTATCTAAGTTTTGTATCACTTTGCTAATGAAATCTTCATTTACAAAGGAGAGTGAAAGTGTAACACAGGCTGCTCGGCGCCTGTTAGGTATTGAGCAGCACATAATGACTTCTTGTGTGACCGTGTCTGTTGAAATGTCCCGCAGCATCGTGTGGGGCAATCTGTGGTCCCAGGACTGCAACATCTCCGCAGAGTGAAGAAAGACTGTATTTCACCGAATCCCTACCAAGTTACTCAACAGCAGCAGACCATATGAACCCAACCACAACCTCACTGAAGGAGCTCCAATCTTAGATCTATCTAAATATCTTTTATTTATTTTCCTTTTATTTGCATGTTGACTTGTTCATGTTTTATATATTCGTTGTTGTAAACCACTCTGTGTGATATAAATTTTCACTCAACTTGTCTGTTTGACATTGATTGCTGTTAATAAATAATAAATAAAGTTATTATTATAACTCCTGTTAATTAATGGTATGTTTGTGGCAGGAACAGCACAGGATTTAGTCCAAATATGGGAAACATAAACTTTTTACCTCTATTTCAGCACTTCCGCATTCCTCCAGTTACACCAGTTACTTACTTTCTTAGCCTCACTATCTCACCACACCCAGAATACATTTGGTATTTTAAAGGTGTACTAAGATAAATAATAAGAAAGACTCCTGCTGTGATGTAAAGTCCTTTTTGTGGCATGTTTAATTAATTGAGGCATCTACTTAAAAGTGCGACAGTTTTATTCAGCATTTTTCTTTGCTGGCAGTAATTTTAAGGATAGATAGATATATAATAGATAATGTGCCACAAATGCTTGTTATCTGCGTTATATACATGTTATCTTGGTATTTAGAAGGGGAAGTGGCAGCCATCGTAGTCAAGCTGTGTGGGTGTCATGATAGGAGACAATAACATGAAACTCATGATGTAATGACGATTTTCTATTAAAATGAATGGCAGTGTCACCTCCGTCATCAGAAGGGAAGAGCACAGTCATCCTCCATGGCTGTGTAAAGGACTCCTAAGGGTTAGACGCTCTTTGACTAACAACATTTAACATTCGGCAATGTGTGTGCTGTCCCGTAGAGCCAAAGCTTTCCACTATTCTGCTGGTGCAGAACCCAGTGGAACCCACTGTGTTAGTGCCATCAAGTGTAGCTTAGCAGTCATTACTAAATGTTAAGCTGTCTATGAAGACTCGTCATTGAACAGGGGAGGGGGTCTACGCCACCACTTATCCCCCACTTACAATGCTGTCCTTTCATCACTTCCCAGGAAACTCAACAAACGTAACCTATTGGCCTCAGGTGAAGATACCAACGATGGTCGTTCAGTCTTGGCCACAGGTAGTCTTAACGACTGTAACGACTGTCGTCACAGCAACAAGAAACACTAACGAACCAGCGGTATCGATGACCCGGGCCAACGACCCCACTGCGGTTAAATAGCTGAGTTTCCCTGCCAGTCAGTCAGAACTGAAGAAGTCCTTTGGATGAGGGACGAAACGTC
>NC_060150.1:30318999-30352788 GCF_021292245.1 Micropterus dolomieu | reverse complement strand
GGGGGTCTACGCCACCACTTATCCCCCACTTACAATGCTGTCCTTTCATCACTTCCCAGGAAACTCAACAAACGTAACCTATTGGCCTCAGGTGAAGATACCAACGATGGTCGTTCAGTCTTGGCCACAGGTAGTCTTAACGACTGTAACGACTGTCGTCACAGCAACAAGAAACACTAACGAACCAGCGGTATCGATGACCCGGGCCAACGACCCCACTGAGGTTAAATAGCTGAGTTTCCCTGCCAGTCAGTCAGAACTGAAGAAGTCCTTTGGATGAGGGACGAAACGTCTTCCAGTATCTTCAACCAAGTCCAGTTGCCCTTGATTTTAACCTTCCTTGGATAAATGTTAAGCTAAAACCAATGGTTTTGTGTTTGTGCATGAAAAAACATGCTTAAACTTAGAAGTCAATAACAGAGGAAGTAGGAACAGTGTTACATCAGTGTGTCATCTTTCAGTTTTTTTCCGTGATACCAGTAAAATAATGACTGAAAAATAAAATAATGACCGCAAAAGATGGTGCAAACAGCCCCTATAGGATTGTTTTCAACCCTGAAATAGGATGCTTTTACCTCATGTTCTAGGTCCATTGAGTCTTTCACCATTTTGACCCTAAAAACAAGGTGGACAATAATGCAGAATTACTAGGGATGGTCCTGGCAAACCTTATTAATGTGAAGTCAGCCTGTTAAATTAAATGGTTTGAGGCAAGAAATCAAAGTTCTTGCCTCAAAGGGACAATGCCAGGGCATCAGCAATACTGCTTCACTTAGCTGCGGTACAACAGAAGGGTAATAAATATGACTGGAAATAAATGAGGGCACAGTGATGTTTTCCAAACAGACAACATGTCTTATCTCTAATAATGAGATGTTGAGCAGTGCATATTCATGAGAGAAAGACAAGCCCATATCGGCCTGGTCCATGGAGGCATAGCGTATTAGTACTGCCTTAGGTGGTGGTCTGTGATTTATGGCTCCACCATGCGGCAGAGAGCTACATGTAGGCCTTCTGCAAAGAATGTAGACACAAAACAGACATCCCACTCTACCACTGTGTACTTGTCCAAGTACCGTCACTGTGTTTGCTATAAATTCTTGGACAAGTGCAACACTTGGTTTTGTAACTGTAGCAAAAATAGCCGTAAACTAAACTATTACTGCAACTACTAGCTCATTTTACTTTCTTCAACACTGGTTCTGTCCTTTGAGCTGGTCATTAGCATGATAATAAATCAAAGAAATTGTTTTTAAAAGGTTGAAACCATTAGAAAAAAAATTAACAGTTATATGCAACAATACAACAATAACTGTATAAAATAATATAAATTAATATGATAATTAAATTACGGGAATCCATTTAACATTACACATTTCCTAACGGCTATTTCGGGAACATTTGAAATAGTCGTCGAAAAATGTGTGATTGGATTCCCCTGAATATCTTCATAACAACTTTGTTGAAGAGGATGATAATAAACCCACAAAAGAAGAAAACAACTGAGCGTAGGAGTGAAACCCACTATTCTGGGATAACAAGTCCTGCAACCTATCAACTAAGCTAACCACTGACACTATAAAGTATTTGGAAATTATCCTAAAGAAACACACCGTCCTGTATTCAGCTATGTTAACAAAAATCGTTATCTCGAGATCACGAGATAATTATCCCGTTATCACGGGAAAATGGAGGGAAAAAGATATTTGAATCGATGGCAGCTTAGCTTAGAGCTTCCCTATAAAATGAATGAAGGAAGGAGGGATTTATAGTTGGGTGACTCACCACCTCAACATACACGATCTTTGACAGCAGTGAGGCGAGGGGACGTCGCTCAGACGATTTTAGCCGACTGTGCACGAAGTGTATCGCCGCCGGCGGAGCTGCTCGCCCCTATAAACAGGCTTCTCCCAGTCGTGCAGTTTTCCACCCGCTCTTTGTCCGCGGCCGGCTGAATGACGACGCGCTTCCCTTTAAGATGATGTCGGACACACACACGCCTTATTTAATTATTTTGTGTAATGTCGGCAGGCGGATACTAGGACCAAACCATAGCGTTAAATACCAGCGAGGGTTGGAGAGGAGTCTGTAGCATCCCCGGAGTGGCGGCGGAGGGTTAACGTTAGCTGTGCTCAGGACTAAGCAGTGTCCTTGCTTGTGTCAAAGGCAGCACTGGTGTTTATCAGAGGCGACAACACTTCTCCGGGACAGACATGTCTTCTCGTGTAACGGATAAAGCAGAGGGGCATCGAGGCGCAGAGCAGAGACGGTGAATGCGGCGACAGAGCTCTGTTAGACTCTCCCCTCTCACCCCGCAATGGTTTCGATGTTTGGATGAGGCAACGGGCAGTAGGCAATTTGGCTCACATTTAACAACATTTTAAAAAGGGGTAAGTAGAAAAATTACATTTGGGTTTGAAGCCAGGTAGACGTTGTAATAGCAGTTGTGTGTTTGGCCAGTCTGCCGTGCAGGTGTGAGTCTTGTCAGCCCGGTACGACTCGCCGGCCCAGCTGCTTTAGTTACCCCCCCCACACGTTGTAATTGTATTCCCTTCACACTGCTGCTCTCTTTCTTCAGTGTGTGAGCACTTTGACAGAGGCCAGCCAGCCCCTGTGTGTTACATTCCCTCCCCTCCCGTGTAAAAGCGCTTATGTAACCCTGTGGGATTCCTTCTTTTGCAAGACTTCCTGGCCCTGTGCGAGGAAAACACGGCAACACTGGCTGCTAGAGGAGCCATGTGCACCGACAGAGGAGGCTGCTGCTGAGGACGGCACAGACTGTTCACATCCCTGCCCTCAACACACGGAGCATCATTAGACTTCCTTATTTCAGGGTTTTTGTACCCATCTGTTTAGTTTTTAAGCCACTCCTTGGTTAAAAGCAGTGCTATTTATAGGACTATATTTTTTCTCCCCATGTACCCATAAATGCTACTGACAGCTGTATTTATTTATTAGTTGTGATTCATGGGTGACAGCAACAATCCGCACTCTTTCTCTTCTGTCATTGTGAATTTGGGACCTAATGGGAAGCAGCTCAGGGGTTTTGACATGACAGCGCCTATAAAGCCTTGTGTTAGGCCTATAACCAAATTGCTAGTGTTTTATAAACAGTTTTCAAGATCAGTGGGTCGAAATTAGGGCTACAACTATTAATTGTTTGGTCTGTAAAATATCAGAAAGGCATTGTTGAAAGATGCCATCACTCTTTCCTAAAGGTCAAGGTTCTGTCATCACATTGCTTGATTTGTCCGAACAACAGTCCAAAACTCAAAAGATGTTCAGTTTCCTCACACACAAGGCAAAGAAAAGCGACAAATCCTCACATTTGAGAGGCTATAACCAGAGAATGTTTGGTATTTTTGGATCTCTATAGATCCATACTTAAGTGTACAGGTATTACAATCCTTGTACTAAATTTACTCTCAGTAGATTTCTTTTATTTGAATAGAATTCTGTTCCAGCTGTGGACAGACAGAATTAGATTGTGTAAATAATCTGCATGGTACCGTATTCCTTATTTGAAATGGTGTAGTCTCACCGTGAAATGACCCCTCGTACTCTGGAACTGCTGGAAAAAATGCAGTGTTACTATGAACATCCACATTCTTCAAATGACATGCAACGTGTGGTCCAGCAGTAACTACATATAGCACCCATAGACGCTGAAGGTGCATCTCAATTCTCTTATTTGACATTTCCTCGATCCTCACTTGAACCGGAAGTCGTTCTGGTCCTCCATCTTGGGGGCCATCCTAAAGCTCTTATTTGAGCTCTGAGGGCCAAGGATTGAGGAGCGATCTCTGAGGAGCCATGAGCGAGGATACACAAGAGCAGCCTTCACGGAGGTCTTTTCATGGCTGACACGCCCCCTTATTGGATATCAGTTATTGATTGGTTGCTGCAGCTGATCAGACTGATCTGATACATGACAACATCAATGGAGTTTCATACCAGAGTGAAAACAGATAACAGAATACATTTATCACTCCGATACACTATCTAGTTAGAAATCTGTGTTCATTGTAGGTCTGAACACAAAAGGACCTCAAACACTTTTAACTTTATTTATCGTCATTTCCATTCAGTCACATGTGAGGCTGGTCATTCCTGAACGTCGGCTTTGATATGAGTTACATCATTACAATTTTGCGTGATACATTTAGGCTAATAAATCATTTTCAATGTTTAAAAGACAGCATGGTCATATTCTGGCTTATTCAATAATGAATTTACAATCAATATCATTAAATACAGATGCAGATAATGAATATGTAATATAAACGCCTAGGGCTGGGCGATATATTAAAAAATTTTATCACGATAAAAAATGTCATTTGATATCGATAACTATCACGATAAATGTCAAATCATTATTTCTTTCAAGTTTAAAGGCTGATTTTACGCCTGAGTGAAAATTGAAGAAAGCCGATGGCTGATTGTAGTTTTAAACTTTTCTTTATGATCAGAACACGGCAAACACTTGATGCCAATCAGTGGATCAGCTTAACAAATCTGAAGTAAAACATTTAAAACATCACAAAATCTTTTTTTTTTAACTAATAAGCTTAAGTAAAATTAAGAAAAATCTTCATGCTAATGCTAATTCATTCGTGAATAAAATGAATTAAGTCAAACGTTTATTGAACATTTATGTCATTATTTATAACATTTATTATATTGGTATTATATCACGTTAATTATCATTGTTTTATTGCCCAGCCCTATAAACGAAATTGTGCCAGCAGGAATGGTCCTATGCCTCTGGGCAGGATACAGTATAAATACAGAATGCAGGTTGTTCTTCATCTGCAGGAGTTTGTTAAATGTGTAACAGCTACAGAGAGAAAAAAATGCTGCTCTGCACTGATAACTGTGAGCCTTTATTAGTATCAGCACAGTGCACATGTACAGAAACTCCATTAAAAGTCTCCACAGCTATTAGAGCCGACTGACAGCTAATCCAGCTGCCGTCATCAGACACGGACGGCGCTTCACGTGATGCTTTGGAGGAAAGGACGTCTCGTTTCTATAAAAACACATTTCCTTGTTTCTTTTGTCACGTCGCTCCATGCAGCTGGACTAAGACGCAAGGAAAAGACGCAAGTGAGGGAAACCTGGATGCAATTAAGAGAATTAAGATGCACCTTGAAAGTCAGGATATCCCAGTGAGTGCACACCACTAGAACCTGGAAACTGAAGCAACTAAATGGAATTCAGCCATCATTTACACCTGTGCTTTTCCTACTGTGACATGTCAGAATGAAAAAGGCTGAAGCATTCCAACACTGTTCACCTCAGTCCTGTATCGGGCGTTTAATCTTAAAAGTAATGCTGTGTAATTATTTTTCCCCCACAGAGTGCTTTTACATCTCTCCCCCTCACTTCCACCTTTAACCCCCCACCTAATGATGACATCCCCAGACTCTCCACCGCTGGTCTCCCCTTCCCCGTGCCCTGCTCCACCTCCATCCCTCCCCTCCTCCCCGGTGCCCTCTTCCCCGGCCCCTTCCTCCTCCTCCCTCCCTGCCCCGCCCTCACTGCCTCCCACGGGGGAGGTGATGGTTCTGGCTCTGGGCAGGAAGAAGCAGAGGGTGCTGATCGCTCTCTCCATCCTGCCAAACCTCTTCCTAGCCTTCCTGCTCTCTTCCGACCCCCTCATCACCCTCTCCCCGCCCCATCACTGCCACCTGCCGGGGCCCTTACCGTCGCCTGAGCTGCTCAACGCCTCCCTGCCCTGGAAGAAAGGGGAGAGGCCCGGGGACAGCGGGCGCCTGTCCCAGTGTAAGCAGTACGTCAACGGAAGCCAGTCAGCTGTGGTGGACTGCGTGGCCGGCTGGGACTACAACGTCACGGAAGGGCTGAGGAACAACATCGTTACCGAGGTAAAGCACCGGCCTGGGATCATCCTGAGCTCTCTAATTATGGTCCTCGCCTAGTTCATTGTTTAGGCTTTCTGTGGGAAGGCCACCTCTTTTTGTTTATGTATGGACTTAGGGTCTTAAAATGCTGAAAAGTTGTTTCTTTTTTTATCCTGTATTAATCTACAGGGTCTTGCTGAGCATGCAGCCTCCCTTTTTGCAATGCCTTGCTAAACATTAATGCAGCCGAACATATTTGTACCTAAGTGATCCCTGGTGGCTACTGAGCAGTTCCTTAATACAGTGTTTTTCATGTCATCCTATTAACTTTAAATGGCTTTTATGTTGGATCACTGTTTCCAAAGCAAACCAAAACCCAGGCAGCCATTAGTTTTCATTCATTTTTGCACATAGTGAAATCAGCTTGTAGAGCCTTGGATCCATCATAGCATTTAATTGACTTTATTTTTAAGTCAAGTTTTGTAACGGGTGTGTGAGGACAGGAGTTGTTGTGAAAACTCTTCCTTGTCGGTGCATTCAAGAAAACTCCCAACATCAGATATTTGTGTGATCCCTTGATACCATTTTCCTACACCAACCTCCTGGTTGATGTACGCAATGAATGTGCGTAGTACATAGTACGTTTGGAGGTATTCATACAAGACTGATGTCAATCCCAGTACAGTCTGATGCTGTTGTTCCATACACACCACTGCTGAGAATTACACATGACTACTTAAAGCAACAAAGCTTTGTTTAGTTTAGGTTGAGTGTCTCTCATTCGCTCACCCACTCTATCTCTGTGTCTTGATTTTTCTCTTTGTGGGATCCCTAGTAAGGCAGGTGGTTGTAGTTTAAACATCTGTCACAGCACGTCTTCCTGACCATTCCCACTCACTGCTTGCCAGATCGTTAGTTCAGTAACGGCTGGTAAGCAGGGTAACAGAAATACAGGGGAATGAACCAAATGCAGAAGGCTGAGGCAGAGCTTGTGGAGTTCAGTGATTTTTATATACAAAAAGTGCTACAAAGGCTTATGGGAAGGTGAGGCGGGCAAGGGTCAAAATCAGAGAGCAGTCCAACACAAACAAACAAATCCAGTAAGGAGCAGGCAGGAATCCAAAGTCCAACAAACAGGCAAAAGGTCGAAGCGCAGGTAAAGAAACCAAGACATGAACAATAACAGTCTGGCAAGGAGTGAGTGGGAGTAGTCCAGTTAAGTATCTGATGGGCCGATGAGGGAAAGTGGGAACAGGTAGGGCGATGCATTTTTCACACATTCGGAAATGGAACTGCACCAATTTTACACATCAAAGTCAGCTTACACGTCTTACATCTGTGAACAAAAGCTGTTGTTGTGGCGCCAGAGGAAGCTGCGTGTTCGAGCCTGGTTGGGGCTGAAGACTACAAGTTTGAGAATTAAATAAGAAACAAGCTTACCAGACCTATGCAGCCGGCTCACATCTCTGCTTGAGGCTCAAGGCTACATTAGCCACTGCACCCGAATCTCCGACCAAACCCTCTGCGGTCGGGTTGCATTGTGGGTAACTTAGGCGCATAGTTTAGACAAGGAAGAACATGATATCTCTTGGCCTGCTGGATCAATTTTGAAATTTATCCTGCACTTTTCTTTTAAGTTGTTCATCTGACTGCCATTCAACGTTGAGAAGAAGGTTGGGAAGCCAAGTTGCTCAGTGACTCACGCAGATAATGTGTGTTATACCTACATCACCATGTCGACCTGAAAGGGCCACGCTGGGCAGATTTTAGCTTCCTGAGACATGTCTGAAATTTCAGAAGGCAGAGTTTCCTTAAATGCGTCCCTGAGGAAGAACAACCCCTGCTCACAACCACTGAGAAAGAAGTAGAGATAGTGTACTAAAGTTAATGGACACCAAAATATGAAATATGTTAATCCCTTTAAATGTCTTGCTCATGGGTACCTCAGTAACTGTTTACAAAGCAGGGATTAGGGAACTTCAATCAGTTGCCTCACTGTTGTGAGGATTGGAATTTCCTGGCCACAACTTTGCATCGCTAACCTTTTTAAATGTTCTGGCCTTGATCACTGTGTTTAAACAGCAGACCAGCAGGTTAAAGATTAGCTACAGTGGGAAATATTTTGTGACTAGGACTATAACCTTGCCTTTAAAGCGCACCAGAAATATCGACAGGTTGGAAACTGCACAATCAATGTTCTTAGAGGATTACACAAAAATAATCTCTTGTTCAGCTTGTGTTTCTCAGTGAAATGACAGGTTTAGGTCTGATTCTCACATTTCTAGCTGCAGGAAAAAAAGCAGCCCCTGGCTCTGCCATGTTGTTCATGTTAATAAAAGCAAAAGTGTATAAGCAGAGTTTCCTACACGTGTTTGAATTGTGACAACAGGCAGCCAGTGTGATAAATGCAGCACATAAATGCTATGTTGGCACATTAATGTGTCACTCTGGACACTGCTTGTGGCGGGCTTGACATTTTGACTTGCATGATCAGTGTCATCATGGCAAAAACACGCCTCTCAGATTTGGACTTGTCTTTAACAAAGCCTAGCCGGCGGCTCACAGCTTTCTACTCAGGCTGGTCGCTCTGCAGCCTGTCTGTCTGTTTTTATTTCTGTCTCCACTGATGTGGGAGCCACTCCCAGCCCTCCAGGCCAGGGTATTAGGGCAGTTCACCAGTAATCCATCCACACCACGGCAGCAAGCTGAGGATGCATAAACGCTGCCAAGGGAAGCATTTTGCAGGAGCATGTTTGCAAATGCATCTGTGTAGACACGCGGTGTGTAGTGTGCTCGCAGTCTACTTCATCCCTTGTTTGACATACCGAGTGACACGGACAGACATATTTTGCCTCTTAACTCGGGTTTTGCTCATGAAGTATTTTTCGCTGATGTGTTCCTCCAGTGCTGCGTTGCTTTGCTGGCAGTCTGTCAAACAGGAAGCAGGAAGGCCTCTAACCAGCTTTGCCTCTCCCACTGATCAATAAATACTATGTCACTTCACAAGAGGCAAACTACACTTAACATCTCTGTGCTATGGATGTATGGGCAAATGCAATGTCAACAACTGGCTTACTTGTTCTTCCTGTCGGGTTGGGCAGTATGACGATAACATACCAAGACATGAGTTTGTCAGCCCTCAAAAATGTTATCATGGCATCTGTACAGTAGTAACAATAGTTTTATTATATATGGGTGTATTACGCCCTTTAGTGCTTTAGTGCAAATCAGTTTTATGACAGAATTCATAAAACTTCATTTTTTACATTTATTCATTTAGCTGACACTTTTATCCAAAGCGACTTACAATTGCTATATATGTCAGAGGTCGCACACCTCTGGACCAACTAGGGGTTAAGTGTCTTGCTCAGGGACACATTGGTGGATGAGTCACAGTGGGGGATTGAACCCAGGTCTCTCACACCAAAGGCATAGTCTTACCCATTGCGCCATTGCCAAAAGCACCTTGATTTGTCAGATAGTAGATTAGCCAAAAACAAACAATAATATTCAATAAATTCAATATAAACAATTTCTCAATTGATTTACTATCTGACCGTATATATTGATGTTGCTATGTAAAATAATATACATATCATAATGAAATTATCTGGTGTCAGAAATGGAAATTGGAGAAATGGTTACAGGTTTAAATTGTTCCCAAAGACACATACCTGACTAGGGCCTGAGCCTCATTCCCAAAACCAGCCTGAGGAGTTTACGAACTGGTTTGTGTGCATTTTCCCTCCTCCTCTTGTCCAAAACATTCCACCCATATGAGCTCCATGGGTTGCTATGCTGCCCTTTACCCAACTAGTGTGCACTGTTGTGACTCTGTGCCTCAGCAACAGGACAGCTGATATTATGTGACAGGCATTTATGTTTCTGCGCACGGGCTCCAATTATGAAAGGCCTTCTCTTTTTTCTTCTTTTTTTTATTACCGGCCCTCTGCTCTGCCTCTCCCTCTCTTGATCATTTTGCTTTCAGCGGCCAGCAGACAGCGACATTAGCAGAGCTCAGCTGTTACTGCAAATTAGTGGGTCGGCTTAATGTGATTAAAACTCAGATCTGAGAGCAGATATCTGTTTGTTTTTTTCAGATGTGCTGACTTTCCATGTGGATGCACTATTATGTATAACCACAGCCATTTCCTTTGTAATGTACGAAGTAAATGCATATTACTTGTGTAAAACTACTGTTTACTACTATTAGTGCTAGTGCTGCCAGGATCACTAATAATAACAGTAAGACACTCGCTTTCCTCTGGCTGTCACGACCACATACACAGTAATATGATGAGGCTTGTATTATGAGTCTAATGGATCCTGAAGGCTTTATATCGTGTCCTTCTCTCAGACTGTGATTTCCTTTTGACACATAATTATTCATCAGTGAGCAGAAATCATCCACAAAACAGTAAAAGCACAAGTATTATTATATCCACGGAGGACCAGAAACTGATTTTCTTGAACCATATCTGAGAAGTAATTTTCATGAAATAAAATTTGAGTACTTCTTCACAGGAAGTTTTTCATTATTTAAGTAATTAATTTAATTTGCCAAAAGCAAACTTCTTCATGAGCAAGTCAAGCTAACGATCAATGTGAATGCTCAGTGAGCTGAGTTATACATTGTGTCTTAGGGCTTTTAAACCATGCAGATGGGAAGGCAACACATTTCAATCTCAGTGCACACTCTCTTTTATAAGCAAAGAGCTTCCACTTGTCTTTTTGTTGTCTTCAAAACCAGACACATACGGCACATACGACATAAATTATGCGCAGGTTATCCACTTTCTTCTCTGTACACCCATTTCCTTAATGAGTTTACTGACAATAAACCAGTTTGCCACAGAGCAGGTTTACAGTTTACAACTGTCACACATCATACAATAATAAAGGAAGGATGAATAATAAAAACTAGATATAGGTATAGACATCACATAAAAACAATTGTAAGATTATTAAAATATGTGTAACCATATGATTTAAAATGCGACGCTGATTTCCTGGTAACTGGCCCCAAAGCCTCTGAAGGTTGTGTTAGTGCTGTAACGTATTAGCGACACAAACACTGTGCTGTTAAAAACTGGAATTGTAATTTATAGTGTTTGTGATGAGGGCTATTTATTAAGGTTGTAGGGCTGATTGACAGAAAATGAAACGAAAAATGAGGTTACATCACTTCATTCATTTAAAAATAAGTCAAAACAATTGGTGGTTATACTTTCTGAAACATTCTGATTTCATTCATGTTTTCTGTCACCCTCTCCATCTCCCCTGTTGGTCCTGATGTGTGGTGATGTCTCCCTGATGACTGCCTGTTCTCTAACATTTACATTGTTGTGCTAACCTGAACAGTAAAATGAATGACAGGCCTGTCATCCTCCCTCTTGTGTCTGTGCTGTCCAGTGGGATCTGGTGTGTGCTCAGTACTGGCTGGTTCCAGTGGAGGAGGTGTGTTTCATCCTGGGCGTCCTGACTGGCTGTCTCGGCCTGGGCTATGCCGCTGACAGGTAATATACATGGCAGACAGCCAAATTGGTCAACTGTAGAACAAAAGTACTGTAAATAGGTTACGATATCAATTTGGAAAGTTTGCTTGAGGTTGTCTTGTCATGGCATACAACAGATAAAAATAATGTGTTACGCAGTACAACACACACACGCACACCCACAAGTTAACATGTTCCAATACAGCTCATCCCGTCTGTTCGCTGACATCTGTACTGTTAAATCCCTTTGTTCCTCATTCTTCACGCTCTTGTCCTACTTTGCTGTCTCACTATGTCGCAACAATTCATACATCACGCAGAGGTGCTTAGATGTTAATGTTGAAATGAAATTCGCTATAGATTTACCATGCCTGGAGCCGATGGCTCCTCTATCAGTCAATAGATGATGGCCTCCAGCAAAAGGAAAAAAGATTTAGCAATAAGCAGCCAGTAAGAAATCCTTTTGAGGCGCAAATGTTGCTGTTTGCAAAAGATAAGTATATATAACAAACCAATTTACCACACATAAGCACAGCATAAAAGTTAATGTTAGAGAATGTTTTCTTTGCTCGTCCGCCTGCATTAGGCATTGATGTAATTGACCCAGACGGTATCTTGCCGTGTTGTCAGATTGAAAATCACACAGGGGGAAGCTGTAGTTTTGGGGGAAATTGCGAGGGACGTGATGCTAATTTGATCAGCTAACAGCCTTCATTCATTTGCTGACCAACTGAGCATAGCATCTGTTTGTTAGGACTACTGAATTAGTGCTTCCTCCGGGGATCGCACAAAGAAGAAAACGACAACAGTGCTAATCTGCAGGTTGGAAAACAAAACTGCCTGCACCCGCACGCCGCTGAGAATTGGCTAATCATCACATTTAGAGATCAGCTTGTGCTTCAGACTTAAGCTGCTCCAAAGATGTACCTTAAATTTCTTTCTTTGAGTTTTGATAATACATTTAGAAACAGAATCAGCTTTATTGCCAGGTATGTGTACACATACGAGGAATTTGACTCTGGATTGTACATTGCTCACTAAGTGCTTACTAATACAATAATAAAATCAGACACAGGCTACAGTATAGAGAACACACACATGTCGGAGGTGGATGAGATATACAGGTGCACATACACATACATGCATACATGTACGCATGTACATGTATGCATGTATTTAGGTAATATATTTTTATACAGTGGCTGAAGGTCCCTCAATTTAAAAGTATTTTTTTTTACAAAAATCTATAATTTATTTCATAAACATTTTATCTTATTTAATTTGTAATTTTGGCTGGATTATTTGTACATTACATGAGCTAGCAACATTAATGGTTTACAATGCTGTGGTTTTCCATTGTATGTTAACACTTATATCCACATTAGTCCACTGTCCTATTTTCTGTTCACAACCCTCTTGCTGTCAATATTTAATTAATATAAGTAGTGTTTTGCTCTTACATTATCAGCACTTACATTGTAATTTATTGCTGTTGTATATCTTGTTTTTATAATTTGATATTGATCTAAATTTCTCCAATCTAGTTTTTGTCTCTGAGGTCTGACTTAAGATGCTTTTGGATTTGACAAAAACAGGAATGGACGATCAATAATAATCTAATTTTATCTATCAATTAATGGTGTGTCAGTCAGTTGTCAGTGCGTATTTCTGCTTCCCTGCAGGCTGGGCAGATCCAAGACCCTGTTGACCTCTCTGACCCTGTCGGTGGTGTTTGGGGTGCTGGTGTGTGTCTCTCCGTACCCCTCCATCTTCATTGTCATGCGTTTCTGTTTGGCGGCAGCTAGCGCGGGAGTCTACCTCACTCTGTACATCACTCGTAAGTATTTCAGCATTTGAAGGACGCACTGTGTTTTTTTATTTATGTCAATCAGTGGACTAGTTGTTGAGACATTTTAGTATAAACACAAATGTGGTGCTACAGGAAAAGTCAGGAGATCAAGAAGTCAAGACCAAGATTAAGAAGTTTGTGGTCATCCTTGAAAAATGGCATGGCAATCCATCTGATAGCTGTTGAGATATTTTGTCTGGATCAAAGTGGTGGACCGACTGTCAGACTCACCAACATTGCTATGCCCAGTACCGTGCTGCTAGCATGGCTAAAAATGCTGCCTGCTACATCAAACATACACAGAACTTAATCTGATAGTTGATTTTTGGTATGTTCCCAGTAAAGGAGCATAAAATTAAGATAGATGGATGGAGAGGATGGTTTTATTCCCCATGATGCATATGTTGTGGTTGTAGGACATTAAGTTGCGTTTCCCTCCTTAGTTTGTGGGTTGCTTCTTTATGGACTCATTCAAAAAGGATTTGCTGATGTTGTCTTCATCCATCAGGTCTGGAGCTGTGTGACCCGTCTCTGAGGCTGGTGGGGACCATGCTCGCCGGGCTGATGACCGTAGCCGGAGAGCTGCTGCTGCTGGCCGTCGGCCTAGGCTGCCAGTCCTGGAGGGGCCTGCTGGGAGCCGGAGCCGCCCCGCTAACACTCTTCCTCAGTTACGGGTATGAGTGTGTTTGTTTTTGTTGTTTGCATGTCCGCATGTATGATTATTGTTTCAAAGCTTCTGGTGCTTAATGTTTTTATTCAATTTTCAGTTTTAGCTTTTGAGGACTTTCTGACAAACTAAAGGGACAGGAGAATGAAGAATGACCTGATAGTCTTTTGATTTAAAGTCTTGATGCCAACTGACTTGCTGAAAGCTTTGTTGGATCGTATTGATCTCAATCCCCTCGTCACACTGAGCCTTTTAGCTCATGTCAGAATGCATTAGGGCTACTTTGTTTAAGGTCCCCGGCCCCCCTCAGATAAGCCACCATTGCAGTTTCCAAACCAAATTAACAGAGATTATAGTATGATTACTGGCAATGAATTGCAGGTTTTTAATAAGAATAGATTAAGAAATAAATAAGTCTGCTACTTTGTGACCCACGGTGGTTATTTTCCATGCCAAAGGAGCAAATCTGGGTTACAGCAACACAGTCCTAATGCCTCTAAATAGTTTTGGTGCTGGATAAAGGTTAGCATATTTCAGAGTGGACTTGTGTTTTGTCTTCGCTCTCCTGCAGCATTCCTGGGGTATTTCCAGAGTCTCCTCGCTGGCTCCTTCTGTCAGAGAGATCTGCAGACATGAACTCCTTCAGTGAGAGAAGAAACTCCAACAGAGATTTGAGGGACGACGAGAGCTTCACAGGTGTGTGTGTGTGTGTGCGCGTGCATAGAAGCTTCAGACTTTCTCTCTCAAAATTCAAGCTCACGTTTTTGTTTTTTTTTGCATCACTGCCAGGATGAATGGATGTTCAGTTTACGAAGCCTGCATTATGTATGGGTTATTTATTTCAGTACATTTTAACATGAGTACCTATCACACACCACTTCCAAGAGCAGGTAATGATGCTCAATAATAGTTCATGATTTATTAAAATGATACATGGTTCCTTCTTAAAAATGGTATTATAATTGATCATAATGATCTGAGCCGGATATTCAGCTGTCATCGCTGCCACCATATGAACATGAAGTCAGGAATTTAAGTCATGAAGTATCAAAGTCATTTGTTAAAGAGGGCCCAGAACATTAGGGTTTCATTTCAGGTTTCATCTGAGCTGTTCCTAGTGTGTATTTACAAGACTAAACTTGGATTCAGATTCATTTAAATTTTCTCTACTGAACATGAAAATTGAAAGTGATCCTTACAAATGTCAGCACCTCATCCACTGTTCTATTATTTGAAAGACATTAAATGTAAGTTCATGTTGCTCAGTCGATAAAGGAAGAACTGGTCAAAATGGTAACATTTTATTTTAACGCCAGAGCTTTCAGCTGCATCTCAATTCCTTCATCAGCAAGTGAATTTTGCTCTGTTGTCATAAAGAATAAAAACATAGTTATATATAAATAAATGTCAGATTACATGTGTCATATTGACAATTATTTATTATCTGTTAGGGATACGTCACAGCAGGTATAGCTGTTGACAAGACATTTAATAATAGTTAATATGCTGCTAATAAATGCTAAATTGGGAGGTTAACAAAAATGTTACAATAGAATCTATTTTTATTAAGCCCAGTACAGCTACAGTACTCTAAGTGGCTCTTTAACAACCTCTGTTTGACCAGTAGGAATTATGGCGACATTGATAAAACCTGTGTGTCTCTTTTCAGATAAAACACATTGACAATGAGCGATTGATTAAAAGAGAAACCAGGCCAGGCCACCACTGAGCTGTGAATTAAAAAGATAATTCCAGTTTTGTCCCGTTTGCTTGCTGCAGAGCTGGACTCAGAGCCTGCCCTCTCCTCGCGCCCCCAACTGTCCTTCCCTGAGCTCTTCCACAGCAGGAACATCTGGAAGAACATGTGTGTGCTCGGCTTCACCTCGTAAGTCATCCCACACCCTCGACTTTCAATTAGCAACGCTGCAGTTTTGTTTCCCTTTCTGTTTCTGCGGAGCGCCCTGTTTGCCAGCCTGGTTTCTCTGTGGTGTCATATTTCATCATGATTCTTATACCTTCTTCCACTCTAAAACACTTTCCTATTTAAAGGCCGTGCAAATACACTCTTACTGTTTGTTTTCCTGTGTTTCCTCCCTCAGATTCATCTCTCACGGCATTAGTCACTGTTACAGCTCTTTCCGAGGTGACGTCAGAGGCACGGCCCCTAGCTTCTATTGGACGTACCTGCTGTCTGTGTGCGCAGGGGGCGGTGCCTGGTTGTTGCTCTGGGCGACCGTAGACAGGTGCGGCCGCCGTGGCATCCTGCTCCTCTCCATGACGATGACAGGGCTGGCCTCTTTGATCCTCCTGGGACTCATGGAGTGTAAGCGGCCTTTACTTGGCAGCAGGATGCTGTTTCCTCCGAGTAAATCTGGAGTCAGATAAAGAAAGCCATTAAAAGTCTTTGCCAACAAGGTGGAAACAGCTCCCCTTCATCTCCCCAGAAATCACCCCCTGGTGTCAGAGAAGCATTATGTGAGGCTTGTATTAGGATTAGAGGTCTTGTTTCCTCAAATCCTGACTGGAATGAAGGTAAAAGCTAGTTTATTTGATGTTAAGCTCAGATTTGTGGCCTTATTAGATCATCTGTACTGACTGATCTGCCACTGACTTCATGTTGGGCTTCATGGAAAAATACAGTTGAGGTGCCTTTGTCTTTCCACACAGAGTGTAGAAACACTCTCCCCAATCTCAGTCTCCCCCTTGTGGCCGCACATGAGTACGGCATTCACTTAATGTAGGACACTGCAGTGGCAGCAAAGTCAAAGCTGTGTTAGGTGCTGTGCTTTAATCGCGCATCAACGGCCGAGGGGGCAGCAGCACTGACCTCCTCTTAGAGGTCACTCACTGCTCTCTGTGTCTACTGTTAATGAAAGAAGTCTGGGAAAGCTTTAGGGAAAGGAGTGTTCAGTGTTGATTCACTGTTTTAAATTGGAAATCAGTTCAGATCAACAAGGTGTCATGATATATCATAAAAAAATTAAAACGGAAATGCTGCTCTTTATCAATGTCATAAATAATTACCGCTGTTTGTTCTTCCTCCTCCCCTTTAGATCTCAGTGAGACGGCCATCACAGTTTTCTCAGTGCTGGGTCTCTTGTCCTCTCAGGCCACCGCCTCCCTCTGCATCCTCTTCACTGCAGAGGTCATGCCCACCGTCATCAGGTAACACACGAGAACAGCAGCACTTTGAAAGACAGATTAAAAAGCGATCTTTCCCCCATTTGGTTTTGCGGGAATATATTAAGAGGTAGAATGTGCTCATATTTTCTGTCAGAAAGAGCCTGCTCAGCCCATAAGTGCTGCCAAAACGAATCAGGCCATGAAAAATGCAGGAAATCGTGAGGGAGAAGAGAGGAGATTTCCATCAATATCTATTAGTAATGAAGAGTTAGATGTTTTCTGACATCACTCAACTTCATGACATCTTAGATTATCTTCTTTTGGAAATGAAGGAATAACATGTCTCAAGTTGAGGGAAGTTCTGGTCATTTACAGTTCTGTGAATGACCTGATATTTCTCAACTAAATGTTAATTTGTATTTAAGGGAATTGTTTGACACTGTTAGAAGTAGTAAGTAGTATTAGCTTTCTTGCCAAGAGTTTGATATGAGGATTGATCCCACATTCATATCTGTACATTAAATATGAAGCTACAGCTAGAAGAAGCTTAGCTTAGCATAAGACACCAATGTTAAATAAATCTGTTTTTTATATTTTTATACTTTGGGTTTGTATGGGTTGAACAAACGAGAAATAATGTGTTAATTAGTGAGCTTTAGAGGTGCTGGTAGGTGGATTTTACTACTTTTGGACAGAGCCTGGCTAGCTGTATCAATGCTTCCAGTCTTTAAGCACAAGTTTGAGTTAGCTTAGCTTAGCAAAGCTACAGTATCCTGGCTGTGGCTTCATATCAACAGACCAACATGTAAGTGGTGTCAGTTTTCCTTTAGCTAAAAATACACACCTTGATAACATAATCAACAACACAGCAGAGCAGCTTAAACAATTTTACACTTTATATACAAATTTTATTAAACCTTAAAATAAGGTGGACTTTATAGATGCTATTTTACTTATTTAATAAAAAACAAGACCAGACAGCACCCGAGAAGGTGAAAGAGAAATGTATGGTTCTGACTTTGAGGGTGGGGGGACTGAATCTGAAATATGGAATCCTTGCGTTTATGTGTTAAATGTTAAATCTGAACTTGTGTATATCCTCAGGGGCAGCGGTGTGGGCGCAGTTCTCGCCCTGGGCTGCGTGGGCCGCCTCAGCTCCCCGCTCATGGACTTGAGGAACCACTACGGCTACTTCCTGCACCATGTGGTCTACTCCTCTCTGGCCCTGCTGGCCGTGCTGTCCATCCTGCTGCTGCCCGAGAGCAAGAGGAAGCCTCTGCCCCAGACGCTGGCTGACGGGGAGCAGTACAGGCGCCCCCCGCTGGGAAGGAGGAGGAGGGACAATGTGCCGTTGCTCGCCACGCCCAACCCAGAGACCTAAAAGACCCCCGAACGAGTGGAATGCAGAACATTCACATCTGTCCTGTTCATGTGGAGGAGGAGAAAGAGCAATATAGAGACCTTAAGATGGAGAGAAAAGGGCTGCATAGATGATCATGGACAGACGATGAACGTGATCAGACACTCTAAGCTTCCTAACATATCATCCACTTGTCATTCCAGGCGCAGGCGGTTGACTTGAGTTCCCACTTTACTTCATCATTCTCTTATTTCCTGCCATTGAGACGTGTAGATCTGATACACAGCGTTCACACACACACGTGGGGAAGTCTTCATCTTTCATACCATCTCCTCCTGCCGTCTGGGGCATGGTCCTCCACCATGTGACACACCAGCATACACTGCTGCACGCAGTCCTCCAGTGTGTCTGTCGTAGAGATGTTAGCTGCTTACTACTGACACTCCAGACTAGACGTGGCTCAGAGAGTAGTTGCAAATTATTCGTAGCATTTGTCTTAACCTTCATAGAATGTTGTTTTTATTTTAGTTTTTGTCGTGTTTGCCATGTACGACGACACTAAGTGCTCAGAGGTGTGCAAAATCAAAATCAGTTTTGTATACTTTCCTGTGACACTTTTCGTAAGACTCGATGGAGTTAAGTGGGTGTTAAATGCCTTGTAAATACTCTAGACTTCTTTAACTTCTTGGGGCATCTGAGTTTTGTTAAAGCAGACTGTACAGAACAGTAAGCTATGCAGTGGAGATGCGGAGCAGAGCACTTGGAAACGTTCTTTTTAATGGTGGTTAATCAGTCTTTAAATTTAAGCTACAGTGTTATGGACGTTTTATCAACTATTATAAATATTGGGATCAGAAGCTAAAAATAAGACAAAAAGAGGCTTAAATCCAGCTAGTGAATATGGCCTGTAGCCAGCAATATTTATGTTTTATTTATGTTATGGCTTATGGTTATTAAGCATAATCAGTAAATTATTCAGAGGCCTAGCATTTTGAAGTATTAAACTAAATATTGTTAAATTGGGTTCAGATGACACCGCATGGAAAAAAAAGTTTCCATTTTCTGCTGTCTCTGATCAAACAACAGTGAAGCTGTTAACTGTCACAACATTCCTGCATGTTTGGAAGCACTGAAGGGCTTGTTTTTTTTTTGTTTTTTGTATTTCCTCAGCAGCTTATAGTTACTCAATACCTCTCTAGATGACCAGTCTGAGCTGTATGAGAATAGACGGGTACAAAAAAATTACATTAGAACTTGTGTAACCAGGCACATATATATTTTGTCAGGACTTAAATGTGGAAGTTTTGAAAGAGGTCATGTGTCATTTTGCCTGAATGTATATTGAAGGGCCCGATGACTATGCTCCATGAGGTTTGAATGGCAGCGGAAGAGGGCCCCAGAGCTCGAAATGAACCCCCGACTCCTCATCCACCCACAAAGGATGTTTTTCTCCATAGCTTCCTGAATTTGAATGTGCTGGCTGATGCCATGTTGAAGAGTTTAAGACTTAAATAATGATAGGGAATTGCCACAGCATGTCGGTAACAGTGCATCAAGAAACACCAAGTGTATGTTAGTGTGCTCGAGTAGTTGTTCTTCTCGAGTGTTCATGGGTGTGTGATATTAAGAGGAAGTGGGCGTTATTTAATTTGGACTCTGATGTCAAGGAGTCTTTAAAGTAATTATGAATGACACTAACCTTTGCTGATGGCTTCTTCCTCCGTCAGCCTTTGGTAGGTTTTTTTGCCCCCCTCTGTATGTTGCACTTATACACTGACAATTATTATCACTATGATTAACTTGACTTGAGTAATATTATGTCTGACAATACTGATGATCTGTTCAGTGATGAGTGATGCAGTTAACTCTATAGCCTGATTTAATGTAAAATAAAACTGGTTCGATAAACAAGACATGGGTATTTTTTTAGTTGTTCCCATATGAGTGAACTGTTGTAATTAGTCAAAGCAAGAATTAGATGATGACATACTGTACTTGTAATTGGCTCAGCGTAGAATAATACAACTGGAAAAAAAAACATAATTTCCAGTTTATTCATTATATATGATGAATTTTGGTTTACAAAAACATACGTTTTTGGAAATGTTGTTAAGATGGATCTATTTTTAGATTTGGACCACACAGGTATTACATTTTCAGTCCAGATTAAAACTTTACCTCTGAGACAGCTGGTAAGTTTATCTACATGAGACCTGTCTGTAACATTAAACACACAGCAAGTACAGAGACAATAATGCCATTGGAAAATAAAAGTACTGTTGTAACCTTTAAGATGGAATTATGTTATATCTTAGCTCATAATGATCTTTAAACAGTGCATGATATCCCTCACAGTGCAGTAATATCCCTCACTGACCAGAAATAACATACAGTCTCTGTGTACTTAGAGTCATAACTTCCTAATCGGAACGTCTGACACCTGAACACTATACAATACATTTTTAACAGAATTTCAGATACATACAGGAATACATATAAGAATAGTCTAATAAAGCTTTGCTGCAAATTAAGTACAGAGTGTAGCAGGCAAACAAAGTGATATTTTTGTACAACTACTACAGAAACAGTTCAATTATAATCAATTTTACACATTCTTTGACACCTTTCAAGCTCTAAATAGAATCAGTGAGACTAGAAATGTTATCCATAACCAAAAGCACATTAGTCACATGAGCTATAAAAGACCTGTATCTGACAGTGTAGGCAAAGAGTAAAAAGCGTAGCAGTGATCAGACATGCAGTATGTAGGCAGGGCACGTGTTGCTATTTAACCCACAGATCCAAATGTACCTTGCAAGCTTCAGATCAAATAAAGGCACTTAGTGTGAATGTCAGCGAGTTATCTTTGTCCTCAAGGACAAAAGGAAGGAGACAATGGTCAGCAAAGAAGAGTCGGGTTACACCTCATTGTCACGGTGAAGGATGGCAACAGCTAGTCCACTCAACACTTCTGGACATGATCCACTCCGCTGCACTCCACATCAAGTTCAAGTTCATTTGTCATTCCAAATGTTAATAATACGGCTAAAATCTGTTTTAGTTTTTTACACTATTTTAGTGTAAAAACTGATAAAACATCTGACAAAACACAAACCTATTAAATAAGTTGAAATTCTGTAAATAGTTAATAGTAAATAGTTTGTTTCTGTGAGGCAGGCCACAGCACCAGTTAATGCAAACAGAACCTTTTTTTTTTTTTTGTAAATTGATGAACTTTTAACTTTAAGCATTTATCAGAAAGAAATTCAATATGAATTAATTTATTTATTAACTTTTCTCTTCATTCTGTAGAGTACATGCTGCGTCAGGAACTTATTCTTAGGTTACTGTAAAGTCCAGCCTGTAAAGTAAAGTAAAGCCTATAAAGTCCAGTGAAGCATTGTGTGTGATGCTGAGCTCTACAAATACTGTGAACTAGACTAAAAGTACAGGGATAAAAAAGAAAACAGAGAAGCAAGGCTATAAAAATATGTTTTGGATGTCAAATCCTCAGGGTCCTGATGATCTGCAACAGAGACAGGTTCAGCCTACACAAAGGGGAGCCAGGGCAGGATTAATCCACTAGGGGGACTCTGGGCAAAAATTAGCTATGGGCCCCTGTTGACCCTCTGTTTCTCCCATTCTCTGCGCATTTGTAAATATTAGTAATAATTTTGTTGTAACGTAACTTGAAAAATGCACAATAAAGGCCAAACGAAACTTCCTCTCTGAAGCTTTGATTAGGGAATTAATTTGATTGCAAAAAACTAATTGCCACATAGAGAACCTGGAGTCTTTGGGTCCCCTGAGCGGACTTGGTAATCCAGCCTTGAAAGGAGCTGAACTCTGGACATCTTTTTTTGCAGCCGAGTGGGAAGTGGTTGGGATGATGGTCAGCACCTCCAAGTCTGATGTCACGGTTCTCCGGGTTGGGAGTGAGTTGCTGGCTCAAGTGAAGGAGTTTAAGTTTCTCGGGATCTTGTTCATGATGGACAGCAAAATGGAGAGTAGAGGTACAGGCCAACTGGTGTGGCGTCAGCAGAAATGCGGTTGTGGTACTGAACCCTTGTGGTGTAGAGGGAGCTGAGCCAGAAGCCAAAGCTTTTGATTTACCAATATAGGTTTGTTTGCTTCCTTGCTGAAAGTTAGATGAAAAGATTGACAGTGTTTTGTTTTGTTTGTATGCTAAATATTAAGATACAGCCAGCTACCACTTAGCTTAGCACAGCTAAACTAGCTTACAAAATCCGCCTACCAGCACCTCTTACGCTTACTAATTAACATGTTATCTCGTCTGTCTAATCTGTAAGTGTAAAGATATAACATAATTAAACTCTTACGTCTTGGAGTCTCTGTTAGTTGCCTGACAGCTGCTCCATAAGCGCTTGTGTTTTTACACTTTTGTATGGATTAGACAGCACGTGTTATTGGTGAGCTGTGCTGATAGGTGCATTTTGTTACCTTTGGACATTGCCAGATGTCTAGCTGTTTCTCCCTGTTTATGCTAAACTTAGCTGCTGGTGGTATAGCCTTATTTAATGGACAGATATGAAAGTCATTCTTCTCATCTAACTTTCCATGTAAAGTGAATAAAGTATCCTGTAATCAAATTTATTCAAACTCTGGAACTGCAAGACAAAAACACTACAACCTAATTTAATACTAACTTGTGAGCGCATCGTACATGACTTTAATTGAGTATTTTTTTTCAAATGTTTGACCAGAAAGAGGTCAGGAGAATGGACTAAAGTGAGACCATCATTCATGTGATGGCAAAATGACCCATCCAAAGTCAAGTACAGCCCACCTCCAACAGACAGGAATGTCTGTCTGAAGCCTGTCTTGTCACGACTGCAAAGAGACAAGCAGACAGCTGAGAAATACATCCTAGACAGCACTGGAAGTTGACCTGCTGTCCTCTGCTGTCCTGTCCTGTCACCCGAGGTGTGAATTAGTGACATTTGAAGAGCTTCTCAAGTGGCATGTTAAGGCCCTGCAAAGGAATGGAAAATGCCTCCTATTAACCCAGTTAGCACCTTGTGATTTGTCACTTTCCTCGGAAATTAAAACCTGACAAGTATCTTAACCCTGAAGGAAGGTGACACTGGAACGATTAAGAGGATCAAGACTTTTCACTCAACAGTTTGTCAAACCTCTGGGCCTCTTTCAGTCACTCTCTCCGTTCTCCGTTTGATGGATCTGTTTTGATCGTTTTTGCTTTCTACAATATTTTTATTATGATAATTAATTAATTGATCCTGTACAGATTTTGGTGCTTTGTATTTCTGAATGTCTTAGTTATTTTAGACTGACCTCCAGTTGTCTGTGAAAACTGTTACTTGCGAGTTATTGTGATAATAACATTTCCTATTTGCTATAGACTGGTATTGATGACCTTGAATTAATGTTTTATGTCTAATAACTATCTTACAATCATCTTTTAAAATAAAAATAAGCAAACAATGGTTGCCGCTACTTTATTCACAACCTATAGGTTAGTTGCTCATCCACGCCTTTAAGTGTTTATTTATGTCCACTGAGACTTACATAAATATAAAACACCTGCCACAAAACAATGAGAGGGCAATGCCTGGCAATCAAACCACCCTCACAAGTGTCAGCAAGTATTTCACAGGTTTATCTTTGTTCTCAAGGATAAAGAGAAGGAACAGTTGACAAGGCAGGTCAGAGGTCAAGCATGCCAAAACAGTTACTCTCACTTGTGACAATGGCGCATTGTGACCTTGCCTTCGTTAGCAGGAGACAGGTGGATCTGCTGAAGTCACATGAATTGAGGGATATGTGCATATGTTCCATACCTTTTTTCCCCCCAGGAATATAGTCAACAGCAAGTATGTTATACATTGTCACTTATGTTTTGGTGCAAACTAATCCAACCCAATATAGTGACTTCAGCAATGTTCCTATAACGTCATAAAAAATATTAGGAAGGGGTGGTCTAAAATAGAACAAAGGTTCTGAAATGTACAATTGTCATACCGCCAGCATGTTCTCCTTTTCAGGAGTTGAGAACAAATGGTTATGAGCCTTTTAAGTCAGAGAGGTCCAGCCTAAATATCCAGATCATCTGATGGAAGATCTGAATAATTAATTTCTCTGCCCTTTAGGGTTGGACTGCTCCCTTTATAAAGGAGACTGGAGACAAGAGGCAAGTTACCAGACAGCCTGAGGGTGAGTATTGTGGAAGATATTTTCAATAGAAGATTATATTCTTTATGTCATCTTCTTGGTTTAACTGTAAATGTTTGTAAAGTGTTGAAGTTTCTAAATGTTATTTCTTCTCTATAATTTGTAACAGATATAAAAATCATCTTGCCAAAGGGGTGAAAACACAGGTAAGATGGCTCTACCAATGATTCTGATCTAAATCTACATTATTATTTAAATCACAGCACTAGCAATGAATTGTGGAATGTGTTTCAGTGCTCACTTAGACAAAAGTTTAATCAATCTAATGAATAAATCTTGCTTTGTACAAATGTAAAGTTTATGTGAAGCCATTACTTTGTGCTGCACAGGTTCCAAAATGAGCAGCGATGCTGTTATGGCAGAGTTTGGGTCCGCCGCTTCCTTCCTGAGAAAGTCAGAGAAGGAGCGCCTGGAGGCCCAGACTCGCCCCTTCGACATAAAGAGGCAGTGTTTTGTGCCCGACCCTGAGGTGGAATACGTTAAAGCCACAGTGACCAGCAGAGATGGCGACAAAGTCACCGTTGAAACTGAGTTTGGAAAAGTAAGTGGGTCAGAAATTTACACTGTGCACTGACTAATGAGTGGGAAAGCGGTTGTGACATGATGATGATTAACTTTGAGGGCTTTCACAATAATTTAAATTAAGATCCTGTGTTAAATTATTTCAGACTGTAGTCCATAAGGAGGCGGATATCCACCCTCAGAACCCGCCAAAGTTCGATAAAATTGAAGACATGGCGATGTTCACCTTCCTCCATGAGCCTGCTGTACTGTTTAACCTCAAAGAGCGTTACGCAGCATGGATGATCTACGTGAGTAATGACCACAAATGTACTGATCTTTCCACTGTATGAAATCTTGAGACTTATTTTATGTGTTTGTCCACAGACCTACTCAGGACTGTTCTGTGTGACTGTCAACCCCTACAAGTGGCTGCCAGTGTACGATCAGGCAGTGGTCAACGCCTACAGAGGAAAGAAGAGAAGTGAAGCTCCTCCTCACATCTACTCCATTTCTGACAACGCCTACCAGTACATGCTGTCAGGTATGTTCAGCTCTTTGTTTGCATCATCTCTAACACAGCGCTTTGTAATCCCTCCCTAAATCTGTGATTTATGAGCTGTATAAATCAAATTGACTTGACCTGAGTTCAGTCCACCATCCAGACATTTATAGAAAGATTTCCTAACACTGAACATTGTTTTAAATCTTGCAGACAGAGAAAACCAGTCTGTCCTTATCACGTACGTAATTCATAAAAGAAATATCTGATTCCAATTTGAAGAACGGAGTTTTGTCTTCATGACATGTTCATTTCACATGTTTGTTTTCATTCTCAGCGGAGAATCTGGTGCAGGAAAGACTGTGAACACCAAGAGAGTCATCCAGTACTTTGCCAGCATCGCAGCTGTTTCTGGCAAAAAGGATGCTGCTCAGGAGAAAAAGGTTGGTTTAAAACAGTGTCATCATGTGTACACTGTGATATATATAATAAATTAGGTTTTGACTTTGAAGGACTAAATTTTGGCACCAATTAAATCTGCAGGGTACCCTGGAGGATCAAATCATCCAGGCCAATCCTGCCCTGGAGGCCTTTGGAAACGCCAAGACCATCAGAAATGACAACTCCTCCAGATTTGTAAGTTTGGTCACTTCAGAGAGTACTAGCATAGATATGTCTTTGTTATGTTGACAACTTCTAAATTACATGTTCTCATTACAGGGTAAATTCATTCGAATCCATTTTGGAGTCAGTGGTAAACTGGCTTCAGCAGATATTGAAACTTGTAAGTACACAGTACATTAAAGTTAGGAAAAGAGTTCTCATAGGTCAGGAATATACCTTAATCTAAATATTTTATATGTTGTCAGATCTGCTGGAGAAATCCCGTGTCACCTATCAACTTAAGGCTGAAAGAGACTACCACATCTTCTACCAGATTCTGTCCCAAAAGAAACCAGAACTGCTGGGTGAGAACCACCCATTCCTTTGTTAAATGACACACTAGGTTTACTGATGAATCATATGACAACGTTTCTTTTCTTTTTTTTTAGAGATGCTGCTTATTACAAGCAACCCCTACGACTATTCATTCATCTCCCAAGGAGAGATCTCTGTCACATCAATTGATGATGCTGAAGAGTTAATGGCAACTGATGTGAGGATGCAGTGCAGTGCTGTATTTTTTACATTGTCCTGGATTTAATTACTAATTGGGATGCACAATTTTATTTTTTTAAAGGAAGCGTTTGATGTTCTGGGATTCACCCAAGAAGAGAAGAACAGCATCTACAAGCTGACTGGAGCCATCATGCACTTTGGCAACATGAAGTTCAAGCAGAAGCAGAGAGAGGAGCAAGCAGAGGCTGACGGCACTGAAGGTAAATACAGCTTCCAAAATACTGACCACTGCAAAAAAACGTGCAATTAAGGAAATCTCATATAAATTATACAATTTCACTGTTGCAGATTTGGACAAAGTTGCATATCTGCTGGGCTTGAACTCTGCTGACCTGCTGAAGGGCCTGTGCCACCCAAGAGTCAAGGTTGGAAATGAGTGGGTCACCAAAGGTCAGAATGTTCAGCAGGTGAGTCTCCATACAAAAGTTTGTTTTTTGGTGAAGCATTGGTAATGTAGAAAAGCATAATGCTAAAATATTAAAGCACATGATTAATTCTTTTTTTTATAAAAATAGGTGTACTACTCTATTGGTGCACTGTCCAAGTCAGTGTATGAGAAAATGTTCTTGTGGATGGTGGTGAGAATCAACCAGTCCCTGGATACCAAGCAACCTCGCCAGTACTTCATTGGTGTGCTGGACATTGCTGGCTTTGAGATCTTTGATGTGAGTGTCAGAGATTAAATAAGCATGCTGCATGAAATCAACTGTATCTTTGAAAGAACACTGAAACAGAAAAACTATAATTTTCTCTGTCAAACATACAGTTCAACACCTTTGAGCAACTGTGCATCAACTACACTAATGAGAAGCTGCAGCAGTTCTTCAACCATCACATGTTTGTGCTGGAACAAGAAGAGTACAAGAAAGAGGGCATCGTATGGGAGTTCATTGACTTTGGCATGGACTTGGCGGCCTGCATTGAACTAATTGAGAAGGTTGGTGTAGAATTAAATTTGATTTCAGAATTCATGTTACAAACATGAACTATTATTTGTTTACATTCAGTTAATTCTAATAAATTCTTTCCTTCAGCCCATGGGCATCATGTCCATCCTTGAAGAGGAGTGCATGTTCCCCAAAGCTAGCGATGCAACATTTAAAGCCAAATTGTATGACAACCACCTGGGTAAAAGTAACAACTTCCAGAAGCCCAGAGTTGTTAAGGGGAAACCAGAAGCTCATTTCTCCCTGGTTCACTATGCTGGTGTTGTTGATTACAACATCAGTAACTGGCTTGTGAAGAACAAGGACCCACTGAATGAAACTGTGGTGGGACTCTTTCAGAAGTCCACTCTCAAAGTGTTGGCAAATCTTTTCATTGGCTATGCTGGAGCAGAATCAGGTACATTTATACTGTAACATCTGTGAAATATTAAGACATTTAAAATACTTTAAAACCTTTTAATACATCTGGATATGAAAATTTCAATTAATGGATTTTGAACTTTTTATTCAGCCCAGGATGCAGGAGGCAAGGGAGGAAAGGGAGGTGGAAAGAAGAAAGGTTCATCCTTCCAGACTGTGTCTGCGTTGCACAGGGTGAATGAACTTTTACTTTTACACCTTTGTTATTGTTTTGTCCTTGAAGGAAAAAAAGACTAACACCGTCACTACACTTTTACATATAATTATGTGTTTTGACTATAACAGGAAAATTTGAACAAACTGATGACCAACCTAAGGTCAACTCACCCCCACTTTGTACGCTGCATCATCCCCAATGAGACCAAGACTCCTGGGGCGATGGAGAATCCTCTGGTCATGCACCAGCTACGCTGTAATGGTGTGCTGGAAGGCATCAGGATCTGCAGGAAGGGATTCCCCAACAGGATCCAGTATGGAGACTTCAAACAAAGGTACTGCAAAAGTGAGAAAAGATCTTACTGCATCTAAAGTACAACCATGGTGAAAATGTACTTATGGCTTTTGTATATTTGACCCTATTTCAGATACCGTATCCTGAACCCTAATGCTATCCCTGAGGGACAGTTCATTGACAACAAGAAAGCAGCAGAAAAATTGCTTGGCTCTCTGGACATCGACCATGAGCAGTATAAACTAGGACACACAAAGGTACAGCATTGATTTAAGTTTTTTTAAAGACATATTTAAAGGCAGATTAATGTATTCCCTGTATCTTTCCTAGGTGTTCTTCAAAGCTGGTCTGCTGGGTGTTCTTGAGGAGATGAGAGATGATCGTCTTGCTCTCATCATCACTGGAATTCAAGCAAGAGCCAGAGGACTACTTGCCAGGATTGAGTTCCAGAAAATAGTTGAGCGCAGGTTGGTGTATTCCTTGTTGCTGTAAAAAAGACTATAGTAGTGTACAGCCATGGTAGCAGCTGTGTGAGGCTCAATGCAAAGCAAAGCTAATGTCAATTTTTACCATTTTAGCATGTTAATAGTCACTACTGAAGTTTATGACTATCCATCCAATGGTTGTTGAACTATTTCACTTTTAACCCCAAATGTCATCATCATTGTGGCACGAGAGGAAAAGTCAACAGAAATCGATTCAAGCTTGCTGATGTTATTTACAGGGATGCCTTACTGGTGATCCAGTGGAATGTGCGTGCCTTCATGGGTGTCAAGAATTGGCCCTGGATGAAGATGTACTTCAAAATAAAACCTCTGCTGAAATCAGCTGAGACTGAGAAGGAGATGGCAAACATGAAGGAGGAGTTTACGAAGCTCAAAGAGGCTTATGCTAAGTCTGAGGCTCGTAGGAAAGAGCTGGAGGAAAAAATGGTCACTCTTCTCCAAGAGAAAAACGACCTGCAGCTCCAAGTCCAATCTGTACGATCAGTCATTCAGTTTACGTAAAACTTACAGCGATATACTTCCAAAAATGTGATGAGTAAAAATATTTGTTAAATCTACTGTAGGAACAAGACAATCTTACAGATGCTGAGGAGCGCTGTGAGGGTCTGATCAAGAGTAAGATCCAGCTTGAGGCCAAATCCAAAGAGCTGACAGAGAGGCTGGAAGATGAAGAGGAGATGAATGCAGAGCTGACTGCCAAGAAGAGGAAGCTAGAGGATGAGTGTTCAGAACTCAAGAAGGACATTGATGATCTGGAGCTGACTCTGACTAAAGTGGAAAAGGAAAAGCATGCCACTGAGAACAAGGTAACAAAGTGTTTAGACTGGTGTTGAAAGAACATATTTATGATCAGATTAGGTGTACTAACCAGATAATACTTCAGGTTAAAAACCTGACCGAAGAGATGGCAGCTTTGGATGAAATCATTGCTAAGCTCACCAAAGAAAAGAAAGCTCTTCAGGAGGCTCATCAGCAAACGCTGGACGACCTGCAGAGTGAGGAGGACAAAGTCAACACTCTGACCAAGGCCAAAGCCAAGCTGGAGCAGCAAGTTGATGATGCAAGTACACTTTATTTATATTTGGATATATGGAATATAGACTTAATAACTGGATTTTCTGTGGTACTGTGCAATAAATCCGTTCTTCTATACTTTCATATAGCTTGAAGGTTCTCTGGAACAAGAGAAGAAGGTCAGGATGGATCTTGAGAGAGCAAAGAGAAAGCTGGAAGGAGATCTGAAGCTGAGCCAGGAGAGCCTAATGGACCTGGAGAATGACAAGCAGCAACTTGATGAGAAGCTGAAGAAGTAAGTTTCCTCTCCCAATTCAGTTCAGTATTCCAGGAATTATGGTAACATTGGATTATTCAGTACGCCACAATTTACATCCAATGCCAATGTTCAGTAACAGCAAAGGAAGTAGTGTTAACCCTATCCACAAGTTTAGTTGCATAACTTTAACTATTTATTTATCATAACTGCAATCTTTCCCTCATCTTAATAATTCAATTGTTGCCATGTACAGTGACTGTAGGAAAAAATAATTATAAAAACATGCCACTGAACGTAATCTGGGGTTTACTAGGTTCATCCAAAACATTCGTGTTTGGCTATGTTGTTGCCTAATACAAGGTAAGAAAACTGTCACTTTGGAAAAAACTAAAGTATACATTTTGCTCGATAGAAAGGACTTTGAGATAAGCCAACTTCTCAGCAAGATTGACGATGAACAAACACTGGCGGCCCAACTTCAGAAGAAACTGAAGGAGTTACAGGTCAGCATTAACATTAACACAAAACAATTAAGACATTGTTCTCCTTGTTACTTGGCATTCTTAATGGGAATTGTACACATTAGGCCCGAATTGAAGAGCTGGAGGAAGAGCTGGAAGCAGAGCGAGCTGCCCGAGCCAAGGTGGAGAAACAGAGGGCTGATTTGGCCAGGGAACTGGAGGAGATCAGTGAGAGGCTGGAGGAGGCCGGAGGAGCCACTGCGGCCCAGATAGAGATGAACAAGAAGAGAGAGGCCGAGTTTCAGAAGATGCGCAGAGACCTTGAAGAGGCCACTCTGCAGCACGAAGCCACTACTGCTACACTGAGAAAGAAGAATGCAGACAGTGTGGCCGACCTGGGAGAGCAGATTGACAATCTGCAAAGAGTCAAACAGAAGCTGGAGAAAGAGAAGAGCGAGCTCAGACTGGAGCTGGACGATGTGGTATCCAACATGGAGCAGATTGTCAAGTCCAAAGTGAGTGCAACCAACAAATTACCCCAGGAGACTAAAAAGCATGCTATGCTGGTGCCAGTTTTATCCTATGGTTAAATATGTCTGAATGAAAGTTTCTAAACATAAAAGCACATTGTCTTATTATTGTCTTCGTGTCTTGTCTTATTTTCAGTCAAACTTGGAGAAAATGTGTCGCACTCTCGAAGATCAAATGAGTGAATTGAGGACTAAAACTGATGAAAACCAGCGTATCATCAGTGATTTCACCATGCAGAAAGCAAAGCTTCAAACTGAGAATGGTAAGAAAAATTTATAAATATTTGAAATTTAACACATAATATTTAAGACAAGAGAAACATTTTCTTCCTTAACAAAAGGTGAGATTAGCAGACAGCTGGAGGAGAAGGACTCCTTGGTCTCCCAGCTGACCAGAGGGAAGCAGTCTTACACTCAGCAGATTGAAGACCTCAAGAGACAACTAGAGGAGGAAGTCAAGGTATCTCAAATTACCGTGAATTCAGTTTCCAGATAGACATTACATTAATATGAAAGTGTGTTTATACTTACACTGTCCTTTCATCTTATAGGCCAAGAATGCACTTGCCCATGCAGTGCAGTCTTCTCGCCATGACTGTGACCTGTTGAGGGAGCAGTATGAGGAGGAGCAGGAGGCCAAAGCTGAGCTGCAACGCTGCATGTCCAAGGCAAACTCTGAGGTGGCTCAGTGGAGAACCAAGTACGAAACTGATGCCATCCAGAGAACGGAGGAGCTGGAAGATGCAAAGTAAGAACAGTTGTCTTCCCTTCAATAGCACAATCATGCTTTTGAGAAGGACTGAGATTTATTGTAATATATTCCTGTCAAATAGGAAAAAACTAGCCCAGCGTCTGCAGGATGCGGAAGAAGCTGTGGAAGCTGTTAACGCTAAATGTTCCTCCCTGGAGAAGACCAAACACAGACTTCAGGGTGAGATTGAGGATCTCATGGTGGATGTGGAGAGATCAAATGCTGCTGCAGCAGCTCTGGACAAGAAACAAAGAAACTTTGACAAGGTAATTGAAGAAAGAAAAAATGGCACTTGAGGGAATTTTGAAATGATGAATTTCTACTAAGTAATCTAATACTGAGCATTATTTAACCAGGTCCTTGCTGAGTGGAAGCAGAAGTATGAGGAGTCCCAGACTGAGCTTGAAAGTGCCCAGAAAGAGGCTCGTTCTTTGAGCACTGAGCTCTTCAAACTGAAGAACTCTTATGAAGAATCCCTGGATCATCTGGAGACCATGAAACGAGAAAACAAGAATCTCCAAGGTTTGGGGGGGCGGGGGGAATCAATGCGTCTTGTGGATTTTGTGCTCCTGATAGGTCTAAGCTATACCAATCACACAGTATAATGTATATAATGTTTTTTTTGATGATAGAGGAAATTTCTGACCTGACTGAGCAACTTGGTGAGGGAGGCAAGAGCATCCACGAGCTGGAGAAGATCCGTAAACAGCTGGAGCAGGAGAAGGCTGAGATACAAGCTGCTCTGGAGGAAGCTGAGGTGAGAGTTCATAAGTATATTTTGTGATAGCCTTCTTCATACTCTTAAAGAATATGCATAGTAATGGAGGAGACCGTTCTTACAGGGCTCCCTGGAGCATGAGGAGAGTAAGATTCTCCGAGTTCAGCTTGAGTTCAACCAGGTGAAGGCTGAAATTGAGCGGAAGCTGGCTGAGAAGGACGAAGAGATGGAGCAGGCCAAGCGTAACCATCAGAGAGTGGTGGACACGCTGCAGAGCTCCCTGGAGGCCGAGACTCGCAGCAGAAACGAGGCTCTCAGGGTAAAAAAGAAGATGGAGGGAGATCTCAATGAGATGGAGATCCAGCTGAGCCAGGCCAACAGGCAGGCAGCAGAGGCTCAGAAGCAGCTCAAGGGAGTCCATGCTCATCTGAAGGTAAGTCCGTACGTCGTACCAATGATGGGAGCATGCTTGGAGATTGTTTCCTTTCCATTTAAGGATAGAAAGAATGTTATTATTGTTCCTGACAGGACTTGCAGCTGCAGCTGGATGATGCTCTTCGTGCCAATGAGGATCTGAAGGAGAACATTGCCATTGTGGAGAGACGTAATAACTTGCTGCAGGCTGAACTTGATGAGCTGAGGTCTGTGGTGGAGCAGACTGAGAGAGGTCGTAAACTGGCAGAGCAGGAACTGCTTGATGTCAGTGAGAGAGTTCAGCTGCTGCACTCTCAGGTATGTCCAAATCGGTAATCACTTTACAGTGTAATAATATGCTAATATGTCCACGTTCTTTCTACAAGTGTTTACTGTAAAACTATTCTGTGCAGAACACCAGCCTGCTGAACCAGAAGAAGAAGCTGGAGGGAGACACCACCCAGCTTCAGAGTGAGGTGGAGGAGGCGGTGCAGGAGTGCCGAAATGCTGAGGAGAAGGCGAAGAAGGCCATAACTGATGCTGCCATGATGGCAGAGGAGCTGAAGAAGGA